>NC_092207.1:42622013-42707644 GCF_043381705.1 Parasteatoda tepidariorum | reverse complement strand
AAGCTACTTGAACATAGTTGCAGACCAGGTTCACCCATTCATGGCAACAGTTTTTTCCTGCGGGGGATGGTGTTTACCAACAGGATAATGCACCATGTCATAAGGGTCGAATCGTCGAGGAACATTCCAGTGACTTTTAAGTCATGTCTTGGCCCCCAAATTCACCTGACCTTAATCCAATAGAGCATTTGTGGTCCTACTTGGAAAACCAAATTCGTGCTGCCACGCTACCCCCTCGCAATGTGAGGGAATTGCAGGACCAGTTGGTGAGCGCTTCGTGCGAGATACCCCAGACTACCTATCAGCACCTTGTGGAATCAATGCCACGACGGGTGCTGGCAGTTTTGAGAGCTAAAGGTTGTCCTACATGTTATTAGCAGGGTGGTCATAATGTAATGGCTCTTCGGTGTATATAACCCATTCGTTTATATTTTATCGATATAATTTTAATAATTAGATTGAGACTTTAAACTTAATCAATTATACTTAATATGAACATTTTCAAACGAGTGTGAATTAATTGAAGAAAATAATTTTATTTAAGGTTTTTTGAAAATGAGTATGTCCAACAAACTGTAAAACACTTACTATTGTTTTGACTTTTTTCGCTAAAAAAATGGCGCTGTGAGCATTTACCCCTATTTAGGGCTAAAAAAGGTCATTCAAGTACATATAAATATTACACGTAGAATTATTCCATCTATGCAAGCGTTTAATGGGGTATTGTAACTTGACTTGGCTCTTTCTTATATTTAGAAAATGGTCAACTGAGAAAGAAAGGCGGTCAGTTAGCGATAATAATTCAGCTGATAAATTCTATCTGTAGTGGTTAGGAAACCAATTGAATCTTGTATTGCCATCAGATACGAAATTTCAGTTAAATTTCGATCTAATAAGTTGGTCGAAATTTCGATTGATAGTAATTTCTATTTGGCGATATGATGATAAGTTCTACTTACAACGGTCAGGAAATGACTGTCACTTGCAACTGTGGTCAAACTTAGAGATGCAGCTACAATATGTGCGTTTTAGTGGTTAGGTATTTAGATTTCGAACTTAAGATATTATATTGGTGCAAAAAAAGTTTGTTCTGGATATAAAAAAAATATGCTAAAAGAAATGGGTAATAATTCACAATCGGGGACCCCTCTTATATTTGGCGATTTGAAAAATAACCAATATGTATGAAAATAAATCAAGGACCAATCACATAACGGTAACAAATGTTGCGTTCACCCGAAGATGTCGTTGTTGAATGCAAAAACAACAACGAATTTCATAGTATAATTAAAAACAGGTTTTCAGCATTATCTGAACGAAAATTGCCACCAAAAGCAGGGTACTCGATTCTACACCTCAACCAAGAAATGCACAAATGCTAACTATAAACTACGTTAAATTGAAAATTAAAGTTCTATTTAAAATATGCTGTGGGTTTTCTGATAGCGTATTTTTTGTCCCAAATAAAATAATCCCCAGTGTTCAAATTATGAAGTATATAAAACACTGCCCTACTATAATGAAAGCTTTCAGTTTTTGAAATTTTTTTTAAAATTTCTCAAGAAATACTTAGAGAATTATTTTGTAAATTTAGAGTTGCTTAGTTTATGTGATTTTTCAAACTCAGCAATAAGATTTAAAGCTTTCAGAAGTTTTAGGGGCCGACAATAATTTACGAAAGAAAACTGGTATTTTTAAACATCCTATGCCAGAAAATCAAATAAATAGGCTTGTAACTTGTATAAATTACTTTGGTTTTAATTTGCATAATTTCGTAATTCTACCTTAAGTATTTAAAAAGATTTTGACATTTTTATAAAATAAATTTTTTTGTTTTACTTTTTTGTGTTTTTTTTAATTTCAAAATTATTCAGTAAATTTTTTCTTCGTAATACATTTGCAGTGAATCGTATTTGGCAACTAATGAAAAGAGTCTTATATGAATATCTTAAAAATGCTAAAAGTTTCGAGCAATTTTCTTTGTAGTTTTTGTACTCTTTAAAATAAAGCTCAAAATGATCAGGGGTTTTCCACAAATTTTATTTTGTAGTATTGAAAATGACACTACCTTACAACTGCAATGCAAGAACAAAATAATATTTGTGAATAAACCCTCATCATTTTGAGCTTTATTTTTAAAAAAATACAAAAACTATGTAAAAAATTGCTCAAAACTTTTTACGTTTTTAAGATATTCAAATAAAACCTTTTTTTATTAGTTGCCATAGACAATTCACTGCGAAATTCACCGCGAATTTTTTTTTTTTTTTTTTACATTTTACTACGCAGGCTACGCAAGCGCAGTGCAAAAGAACTGCTTTAAATACTCACATCTTGCGTAGTTTTAAGCGACGGGAAAAATCCAATATCCGTTAAAAAAATCTTATGCAAAAAGAAAAGAAAAATCTCTAGTTTCATTAGTATTCATATTGTTAAATTTTTAGATTTTTTTAACAACAGCGTTTTTTAAACATCATTAAAAAAACTAAATAGTTAAGAATCTTCAGATTAATAAAACTGCCTTTTTAAACATAGTCATAATAAGCTTAATGTTCAGAAATCTTCTTATTGCTTAATAACGAGGTTTTAAACATTAATGAAAAAATAACGTATTTAGTTATCCTTTTAATTCCACAAGTTTCATCCCAATCCCGAAACGCTAATGAAACGTTGCTTAATTACCCTGTTTCCAGTCAATTTTCCGTATTCCCACTTTGCATATTTCTAATAAACTTATTCATTGTAGTGTCTGCAGCAATATTCCAGGGATTCCGAAATGCTAAGTTTTCTGTCGCCAAGGGAGCGATCGAAAGTAAAGGAGCAACCCTGCCGAGTTTTAATTGAATGAAAAGTTGGCTCGTATTGAGCTTTTGCCTTACACTGAAAAGAGAGGATAACGGGCATCGATCCTTTAGTAAAATATTGGTTTAAGTTCCCTGTTGAAAAGGTGCTCTTTATTTATCTGGCCAAATTATTTTTACTTTGCTATCTTCATCGGATTCTATATCTCTCACCTTGTCTGCCGTTTAATTTTGGTATTGAGAGGAAATTTAACCATGGCATTTTGGGAAAAGTCAGGTGTCGAGATAGAATGCTAATGAAGAGAAATGTTTCATTAAAAGTATCGCCAAAGATTAAAAAGTTTAGGGATTTATTGATGGAGTGTATGAGAGTCTTGTTTTGATTAAGCATGGTCATTTATTTTAAATTTTAAAAATAAGTTGTGTCCAAAGAGTTTGAATATAATTAAGTTTTTCGCGAAAAAATTTTGTAGGAAATTTGCAAAATTCTTCTTATACCAAATTTATTTGGACGATTTTGGATAATCTTAGTAGGTAAAATAAGGCTGATCAAGTGGTTCGGAATATTGCTTTTCAAAAAAGTTTATTTAATTTTTTCTTAATAAAACACAAACTTTGAGAAACTTTCATAATATTTGCATAAACTTAAACAAAATTAATTTTTATTTACTAATCCAAACTTTAGGTGTCGAACATGATTCAAAGAAGCAGATAGTACTGCTAAATTAGCTTCATTACTCTCTGGTTTAAGGTAACAGTAATAACCTCTTAGCAGAAGTATCCCCAGCCTCTTAACTTTATTACAAAGAGATGATCTCTCAGTTTATTCTTCTTGTTGTGCGGAAAATTCATGCAAATGTTTGGTTGGTAACTTTCCAACAAGTCTGAATTTATTTGAATGATTGAAAGCGAGTAGTGGTTTTTCAGAGGATAGAGCACTTGTTTCCCATTGAAGTGACCCAGGTTTGAATCCCAGCGATGGTTGATCGATATGTTCTGCTTCCAGCTATAACCGACCACAGTCCTGATGTAAAATATTCCTGGTGGTAGACGGATTGTGGGTTAGAAGTACCCTTGCTGTCGGGTTAACGTTGGTGGTTTTAATCTTCATGTAGCGCTGTTAGTTCAATCAAAAAGTCCTCCACGAAGGCTAGTTCTCCTTATGCTTAATCCATTGTCATCTGAGTTGGGTTCAAAATTGCAAGGCTGAGGAGTTGAACATTGATAGTTGGAAACTCAACACTGGGTCGGCTGTTCAACGCCGGATATAAAATAAAGAGATTGAAATCAATTGGCACTTGTACATGTTCTAAATTATTCTTCTCGGTTTAACTGGTTAAAGACAGAAATAAGCTAAAACGTTCATAAATTTGCCAGGTCTCGTGTATTCAGATTTTCTGTTAGTATAAAATCTTTTTACTCATTAACCTAAAGAGGTAACGTAATTTTCTAGCTTTCTGAAAGATGTAGGAAGGTTGTGAAACAGACTCTGGTCAGACTGTTAAGATAAAATTCATTTACGTATTCCCAAATTTAAATGCGCGTCGTTGCATTTTTTTCTTTAAATTGAACACAGAATTTTTGATTAACGCAATATTATAAATGCTCGGTACACCAAATTTCGTCAACAGGAAAACCTCTTCTGTTTCCATCTCTACAAGTAACTTCTCTTACTTTTTGTGAAATGAAATGAAAGATTTTTATTAAAGTAAAATTAAGATGTTTTCAGTGAAATTAAGGTGTTTATGTTGTGTCCCAACTTTGGTAGTGCTTGTTATTTCTTTAATTTTTTTAAATAAACTTAAAACAAAGTGAGTTGTCAAAGCAATAAAATATCTTATAGAAAAGAACAGGCGCAATATATGATGGTGACAACATTTAGCAAAAAAGTTTCGCATCCACTCTTGTTCACGTGCGCTTGTTTTGATAAATACATAACTCAGTAAGTATGACGTATGTTCTATGGTAATATTGCGCATGCCTCCATGCGTATGTGAACGTAATAAAATTTAAAACGTTATTAGAGAGATTTTGCATAGCATTACGGTTTCCCGTAAGTCTAAGGCTGTTTGAGCTTCACAGCACATACGAAAAAATATTCCTACACGACACAAAAATTAATGAAGCTAAAACGTAAGGTAAGGTTAACCTCGCTTTTAACGTAAGACAAACGCGATATGAAATATCTGTCTATATCGCTGAATGTTTGTAATTAGGAAATATGCTACGAATTAATGTTATTTTAGAAATGTTTATGCGTAACGTTACTTTAGGAAAATCAACCTTATTCTGATAAAGAAATATATTTTCATTACTCTATCCGAATAATCGGGAAGAAAAAAAAATCCTTATCAGTTATGTCTACTTAGATATTTTATCGGTATGCAATTATAAGTTTAGATATTTTACCAATAATACTTTATGACAGCCAAACTGTTGAATGAACTAATCTAAATAAAGCGATAAAGAGTTAAGAATGAAATGCGAGCTCCATATTCAGCATTGTCAGTCATCGAATACCATCTCTCAAAACTTTTTTTTTTAAGTATAATTAAGTTATCGATATTTATGATACTCCATCCTAGTTAAATTCCATCTATGAATAATTTCTAATTAAAAGCAAGTGAATCATTTCCTTGTTAAGGTCTAGATATGAGCCAGATGGCTGCTACCCATCAAAAGAAGGGCTGTTCTGTAACCCAGTCACGCGTGGAATAAATTTGATGGAATGACATTAATGATTTCATATCAATATGATGAAAGTGTAAGTCTTATGGCTTGATGAGGGACATATGGGGAATATTTCAGTACAGAGGCATGTCGGTATGGGAATAAATTGAGACAGGAATGGGTTAAAGAGAAATGTTTGGAAGATGTCGAGTTAAATTAGGGGTTTAATAATAGGAATAAAGTTTTTAAGTTTAGCAAAGTTTAAGAATAGGAACTACTTTTTTTCCATTATTTTGAATTAGTTTAGGTAAAAGTAAGTGAAAATATTATATTTAGCATTTTAATTATTTATGGTTATGATAGCTTGAAACACCGATGTCTTTTTTGGCGTTAAAGGTAAAAATTTTCAAACACGGCTCACTACCAAAACATTTTTCAAATTTGCACTTGTTTCGATGTAATCGAAACATTTATCATTAAAATTTTTTTAATTTACAAAATTAACTATTTATAAATCTTTGAATGTAAAATGAATAAATACTTTAAATTTTGTAAAAAAAAATAAAAAAAAATTCAACCTACTTTTTTCGACTTTCATATTTTAGAACAAACATAATTCAGATAATCTATCAGTTTTTTTAGTCACTATTAGACTATTTTTATAATTAAAAAATATCAAAATATATTTATGAAGTACCAAAATTCTCTCTAGGGTAACATGGAAAAGGTAAAATCCTTTTTCTGTCTCCAGTGTATATTAATTATTTTACATTGATTTCTCAAAATATCTCATTAACTTAAATCAAATAGTGCCTTTTAATTTTTTAATGTTTTTTTTTTAATTTTAATTTTCTTCTAAAAATGTTAGGAATTGTGCTGAGGGTTAAATACAATGACCCACGATGTGTCATTAATGTATGTGAAAATCATGACCTGGCCCCACATGATAATTCGGGGAAAGTATGAGTGTGCACTTCTGGTTACGCACCTTTAATGGGTCCATGGGGGTATTGCACCTGCACCTTTCCCTACTGCCCTTTGTTTCGTGTTCGCTTAATCTCATAATGAATTTAGAAGGGGGTGTTTCTAGAATTGATTCCACCAGGAATTTTATATCAAATATTTGGTATAATGGTGTATAGGAAATTGAGTCAATATGGTTTTTTTTATTGCATTTTTATTCGAAACTTTTATGCCCCATAGCAATTATTCTAAACAATTATTATAATGCTCGGAATAAATACTAGTTTATTTTTTTGTTTTTGTTACAATGGATGATTTAGTGATTTTTCAAGGTATGTAATAAAATAATTATTGTTAGGCAGTTGAAGGTTTTTTTAAAGAAAAATGTTGTTAGATAATGCAGTTTAAAAAACCGCCTGTAAAGTTTTTTAAATTAATAATTAGATGAAAATAATTTATTGAAATTTCATGGCGTTCTATGCTTTTTTGAACGTATGGTAAACTGAAATATATGATTTTATCATAAATGTTAAGTAAAATAATTTAAAAGTTAACACTAAATATTTAATTTTTCTTTAATGTTTACTATTTTTTTAATGTTCTTGTAACAGTTGAAATACTTTTAGTGGTTTGTTGTCTTAATACCTTTTCCCACCATTTTGCAGTACCTTGTATAGTATTTATTTAACGACTTGTCTTTTTCAATATTTACATAATATACATTGTGTTTATGTAAGTAATGGGGTTAAATATTCAACAATGAAATGTTTACAAACGCAACTTAGATTTGTAAGTTATTTTTATTTTAACCTAAACTAATAAAACAAGAATGAAATATAATGACTTACGAATAAAATCTAACTAATAAAAAAATAACTCTGATATCAAAGATGTGCACAACACTTAATTTAATGTTTCATCACCTTAAATAATCAGAAATATTTTGATCATAATGACAGAATAGCTATAAAATTCGTAATATTCATCAATAATTTTAATTTCCTTTTACAACTTAACATTAAAAATAAATATTTTTTATCAGAAAACTCTATTTTTCCTTTTTTTTAATTACCTGAACAGAATATTATTTTGTTAGAAATGAATAAATAAAAACAAATCTCAGCAAAATTTTTTGACGATAAAGCTTTTTTTTGGAACTGACGATTTTTAGAATAGTCTAAGTGGGGACATTAAAGGCAAATGATAAGGTACCATTCTTTACACTTTTGTGGCATCGCTATTAAAAGCGATATGGCTTTTTGAAAAATTTTCTTTTTTTTCTTTCTATTTCCTCCCAACACATTTTTGAATTTTTTTTTGCAAGGTTTTTTTTCTTAACATTTTTTATATTTAAACGACTGCAGTTAAATCATTAAGATAAGTGAAAAAAATTTAGCCGATAGGAGTGAAAAAAAAACCTTAACAGCAAACAGTAAGGATTTCCTTTTTCGTCTCATAACCTTCCCCCAACACCGATATAATAGAATAAAAATACTCTCATTTTCTCTTGTCACCTTTATTTTATTCGTTATGTTAGCTTTAATAGTAGTTTTTATGTTATTGTCAAAACACTGTAATCATCGTACATTTGTTTTCTTATTTTATTATACCATTAAATTAAGTAAAAAAAAGGCAGATAGCCCTGAATGTTAATTTCTCTACATTCCATTTTTAAGCGATAAAGATAACTTTTGAAAATTTGATGTAATAAAATCGGTAAAAAGTATTTATTATTCGTGATAGTGTGGGCTTATAGATTAATATTGTTTACTTGTGGAATTCTTTTAAGAAAAATGGAATAAAAATTTAATTGTTAAAAGTAGTTTTTGTTAAAGGCTTAATTCTTTTGAGATAAATAAGTGTCAAAATAAGAACTAATTGTATAGCTATTATAAAGTTCAAAATACTGTGTAGCAGTTTTTGTGTTTTTTTTATTACAAAAATGCCCCCAAAATCTTACGATTTTTATTTATTACATATAAAATAAGTTATTTGTCTTAATTTATACTTAGGAGAGATGATAGTTATACAAAAACTAAAGGAAATATTCATATTTTGAAAATTCTTAATAATTCATGACGGAACTAGTAGTTTAATATAGTATGTTTTTTGATTTTGGAGTATTTCGCTATCAAGGGCTAAAATAATAATCAAATGCTATTGCTAGACCTGAAATTTAATTTAATTTCTGAAAGTACTAGCTAAACTAAAAGTCTCACCTGCCGCTATTTTCAAGAAAAAAAATAAACTACTTTTTAAATGTCAAAAACTGCAGTATTTTTTGCATAACTTTTTGGTGTCGAAAATCATAAAAAAATGCTGAAACTGAAACGTATTTATTGAAATCTTTTTAAAAAATCTTGTTCTAATTTTAATAATTATGATCTTAATTTTATACTATTAATTATTAAATAAGGAAAATTTCAGAAAATTAAAATATCATAAATGTCCCATTAATTCTTATCACTTCAAGTTTGTACATGATTATTTTCGGCACTGAAATACCATTTATCAATTGCAGCCCTAGAGTCAAATTCTGCTACGAAGATATAGACTAATACATTTATAGACTAATATACATTTATGGACTAATGGATAGACTATGATTATAGACTACTATGCGGAAAATATGATAGTTTGATTTTTAAAACTCAATACTTTACAAGACAACATTGAATGTTCGGTTTCAAATGCTAAGCTAGCAAGTGGAAATTCCTTGTCCTGTGTTAATGTTTACTTAAAAATAATTAAAATTTAGAATTGAAATCTGTTAATAGATTTCGATGTAATTATTCATCGAAATAAAGAAATACCCTTTTTTCCCCCTTTCTTTGCTTACGAGCACAAAATAATGTATCTTCTATATATTTTTTGAATGCTATTTATGCACCGCTCTGATAAAATATCCTAAAATTATATCAACTTTCTTCCTACGCCATAATTTTCCTTTCTTTTTTTTATTTTTGTCTACAAGGACGTTAAGGTGTTACCGCGACAATTCAAACATCATATAAGACGCATGCAAATTCTTGCATGCATAATTACTAGAAAGAACATGTACAGTGTTACTCACAATGTAAATGCCTAGTTGTTGTAATTAACTCACTCATATACTAATTGATTTCGCTTTTACCTCATTCAATAATTAGAAGGGTGAATTTTGCTGATAGGAAAGAAAAATCATGAGAGAAAGAGTATTGCATTTTAAGCTTCATGCTTTTATTGATAAAATATTACAATATCGTTGAGGTGAGTCGCGGTGGCCCGGGAGATTGAGCTCTCGCCTTCTAGTGAGGTGAACATAGTTCGAATCCCAGCCATAGCTAGTCGATACGAATTCCGCTCCCGGCTTGCACCGACCACATTGCTGACGTAAAAATATCCTCAGTAGTAGACGGATTGTGGGTTAGGGTCCTTTTGCCATCAGGCTAACCATGGGATGTTTTCGGTTTTTTTTTTGTTTTTTTTTTTTGCTTTTCATGTTACGCAAATGTGCTTTTAGAATATTGGAGAACGTGAAGTGTATTTCCATTACAATTATAACTATTTTTTAAAATTATATCCATTCTCATTTCTTTCGCAACTGATATCAGACTTTAGCGAGTAATAAATTAATTGCTATTTTTAATTTCCTTAGAAACTTTTGTTTTACAGTTTCAACATTTTTATGGAACAAAATTCGATTGAATTCAGAAAACTTTTTTTTATAAGTCTTAGTTAGCACCGACCACAGTGCTGACGTGAAATATCCTCAGTGGTAGACAGATCATGGGTTAGAGTCCCCTTGCCGTCAGGCTAACCGCATGAGGTTCTCTTGGTCTTCCTCTCCATGTTACGCAAATGCGGGTTAGTTGCATCAAGAAGTCCTCCGTGACGGCAAATTTCTCCCAATACTTGATCCAGGAGTTCCCTTGCCTTCTTGATTGGGTAAAAGTCACAAGGCTAAGAAGATGAACTATTCATCTACGGTTATTAAATAAAATACTATTGATGCTCTGTCTGGATACGTGGTTAATACTTCACGTGTATTTTCTGAAATTCTGCTTTTGAAATCATTTCAAGAGCGAAATATTTTCTTAAATTTTTCATCAAACTCAACTATTAGTTTCTAGCTGAATTTGCTGCTTCGCTTACATTTCCTTAACATTTGCTTTGGTTGCAAAAGTTCCGTAGTGGACTGATAGTAAGACACGGTTCCAAGTAGATTAACCGAGTCAAGTATTACTGGCTCAATCAGTGAGTTGGTGGGTGGCCGCTTTGATCAGACTGTGAAAGGACCGAGGGTGTGTGGTATCGGTCTTCGCTAAACTGATCTATATTTAAATGCTGGTCTTAGCGTTCTGGTCGACGTCTTACCAAAGTAAGGGGGTATAACTTATGCATAGTATCAAAATTGTGGTGGCAAGTCTCTGTACTATTCTAAGGGATGTTTTCCACACCGTCACCAATAGCTCGTTGTGCAGCTCTAGTGCTACGTAAAATAACTACTACTTCTTAAAATTACCCAAGCCATATTATATTCTGGTATAGTAACGATAAAATAGCTTCGATATGTTCGAATTATTGTTTTACTTTCATGGACTGGAGATTATTTAAGGGTTTATTAGTTAGAAAAAGAAGCATTGCGAAATATAACTATTGTATGCATCAAAGATAAATAGTATGAATATTTTGCATTCCGTTTAAAAATAACTTGATTATCACAGTTATCAGAATTTATTGTAACTAACTTCATTATATTAGGATAATCGATTGTTTTACTAGCATAGATTAAAGATTACAGATCGGGTATAAGACACTATTATAGATATTCAAAGCTCGTAATCATAAGCATTAAAAATACACACTTCATAAATATTGCACCTTCACAACACATTCTGATAGCGAGGATATAACATGTTATGACTTGTTTTATTTGTATGAACTAAATATTGCTCATAAGAGATTATTAGTTCGTAAATACACCCTTTATAACCTAATCGCAATAAATTCTGAAAGTAGTGATAAAATAGCTTTATCGATATATCAGGATCATCAATTGTTTTACTTGCATGGTCTATAAATATTGCTTATAAGGGATTATTAGTTCGTAAACATTGTAAAATATACCCTTTATAAACATTAAAGAGAAGAAGGATTGGAATTTTACAATTAATTGTCCAAGAATCCAATTTTCTCTTTGCCCTGATTAGCAAACGAGATATCAGCGTTTTCGATCAAAATCCTTCTTCCGAATGTAAAAATCTTCCAGAATACAACAGAGAAAACCGACTGATGGATGGGCTTTTACTCTTTATTATTACGTCACTTGCATGACACGAAATGGGAGTCGGTTCTGAAGGATAAAATAAAAAAAGTTATTCACAACAGGGGGAAAAAAAGTGGTAGTTACAGAAAAAAAAAAAAAAAAACGAAGGACAAAATAAATCCTCTCCTGAAATAGAAAAGAATGCCTGTAAATAAAACATAGTTTAGAGGTCCAAGGGAGGGTCAAGGTTGATTTGACCGAACATCCGCTCTGATTATCTACTAGATGGCGTTGTCGAGTGTCGGACTAGCGTTAACGAGAATGGATTGAGGAAAAAGAGCGTTGGGTTCTCGCATTTACGCGGTAAACTGTAAATCCGAGCGGTAAATCAGGCTTAATCTCCTGTTTTAAAAGCGGGCGAATAATTCAACGGACTCGTTCGTAATGAGGCAGACCGTCGTTAGGAATTAATACACGTGAATAGGCGTGACTAAAAAAAAGATGTAACTCTAACCGCAGCTGCAGAATTCGAAATATATACAGAAAAGGTTGATGTTGGTAATTCTATATAACTAGATGTTGTTTGCTAATGAACATGAATTATTGCAATGGAATTAATACAAAGTTTAGCTGTTTAGAGTTAGGTTTTGATTTGTTGTTTATAATTTGTATTTTTAATTTGCCTTTGCTTAAAATTCGCTAAGAAAGCAAGCACAGAATTAAAAGTATTATCATTAGTCTAGAATTAAATAAAATCTTTGTTTTTATCATAGTTGCTTTTTATCTTTATTTTTTATTTTTCGATGGAAACTTTAAATTTGGTTTCGAATTACTTTTATTTTCTTCATTGACGTCTGGCAGATCTTGAGAATGTGTTCGTATTTTTGAGTGCTTGAAAACTCTCTACCTTTTTTTCTTAAATCTTAATTCCCCCCCTATTTTTTTGGAAGTGGTTTAAAAGTGGTTTGATGTCATGAATTGTTTGTTGATGAATGTTGATGTTGAAATGAATAATACTTATCTGTGTTTTAATGGCAGACGGAAAAAAAGGGAGAAACATAGGGAAATTCTATGGTAATAAGCCTTCTTCATGAAAGTTTTTCTCGCTGTTTTAAGAGTTATAATTCAGATTTGCTGATTGAAGTAAGGGAAGAGAGACTTCTAATTGGACTTTTTTTTTTAAAAAAAATCTACATTCTGTCTTAAATTGCCTTAATACAGGTTTACAAAAACAAACATGATTAAGTTCCTTTGTTCTGGAATTTAAAAGTTTTAATGTACCTAAAATATTAGTTTTTACCTCTCTTAATCATTACTTCGAACCTTGGCCAAAGAATACCATTGCCATGCTTTGAACACTAACTGAGTGATGATAGACTTAGTTTCGGCGAAATATAAATATAAATAAAAAATAAAAAAAAAAACTTCTTAATTTTTGGCAAGATTATATGTGTTATGAAATCGTCATTACGATTAGCTCTGTCTGTTAAGCTTAAAACTTCTGAGAATCAATCATTTTGTAATGATCAAATAATATTATTTTTAATAAAGTCAAATCTGTTAAAAATGTTAATGATCACATATTTCTTGTCATTCTTTCATTATCCGTGCTAATATACCCTAAGAAAAATTTAGAATAAGTTCTACAAGTTATCAAACTCTAAAAGCTCTGTTTTTTTAGGGAATAAGCCCAAAAATATTATTATATTGTGACACTTTCTGTAAATACGCAGTAAGCCCTAAAATTATGAAATAGTTTTAATGTGGCTTTATAATTGATTCTGGAAAAAAAATGCAAGGAAGTTATCAATGGAGATCGGCCAGAAATACTCGATGATTCAACCAATTTTTCTTCTACTTTTGACTATGGTATATTATTGTGTTTTTTCATTTGCATTGTTACTGAGCTATTTTTTTTTTCATTTTCTTAGCCTTTTCTTTGGTTTTAGATATTTTAAGAGTTTGTATTTATAAGGGACGTAATTTATTGTATTTATATTTTTTGATTTATTTTTATATTTAAGTTTTATGAATTATTTGTCGCAAATATTATTTCCAGATAGTATTTAAATGTATATTAATCTAATCATTATGCCTATATAAAGTGAATGAAATTTTTATACATTAAACGGTTTCACAGGATGAGGCATATTTTTAGAACTTTATTTTTGAAAGAGTACCATCCTTGATTGTAATAGAGAGGTATGGAATGAGTAAGCGAAACTAAGAAAGCAATTACGGGGATTGACAAGCGCAGAGAGTGGAATTTTTTATTATTTTATAATAACCTAAGATACAAAAAGTAACAACAATATTAAAATTCTGATAAATTTCATATTTTTCTTTACATGCCTGAAACACTGATTGAAATCACAGTGTAATAATAAAAGGAAACAGTTAATAAATAACTATATATGTATTTGTATTTAATTCAAAGATCTTATTGTTCTTTTTAAAGCAATTTTTATTTTTTTATTTTTTATTCTCCTTATAATGGGTGTTGGATTTTATACAAAGACGTCATATTATTCATTGGCTAGCTAAATTAAAGTTTACTCTTAACAAAAGAAAAGATTTGAGATGTTTAAGAGCTTCTTTTATGTGTTCAACCACTGACTGAACCACAAATAATAGCTGAGAGTAAAAATGACGGTAAGGCTCGTTGTGGTCAAGTGATCCATAAATATTCAGAAAGAACACTGTCAGAGCCAGTTGTCCATAGGTATTTATTCGTGAAAGATGGCAACAGTAAGAGGCATACGTCTTTTTGATAAGGAACACTTTTCTCCGTCATTAATCACGCGACCTGTCTGCGACAGAGCCAATATTGTAGGAAAAGAAGACATTTTTCTGAACAACTTCACTCAGAATTTAGTATAAGCGCGAAAATACTCCGGTGTATGATTGCTTTCATCAAATGTATTTGATGTTAAGATGTTTTGTTAGAGAGTGCATAACATAAAAATAAAAAATAATCACGGTGCATATGATTTTTTCATATTAGTATATGGAGGATTCTTTTAAACATGACAATTCGGACCAAAAAATTTCTTCAAATTTAAAGTCTTCAAAATAATCTAAAAGTTTTTTTGTATACGTCTTTAGTTACTACACTTATTAATATAAACAGTCATTTTAAGTGAATAGTAAGTAACTCAACTTAAGCCTTTATGTTAGAAGGACCATAAATTGCTTAAATTAATTCTGTTCATCCACTGTAGAAAGAATCAAAAACTTTTTTGTTGCTGATGTGTACAGAATAAACTTGTGTATAATAATCAATCATTAAATAAATAAATAACTTAGATTACAACCAAGCATATTACAATCATACATAAACTTGGTATTAGGTTAATATTTGCTTTCCCTCCTTACAGTATTAGCAGTTAAAAAAATTTCTGGTAACACTTCAGTGACCTGGTATTCATAAGCCAGGAAAATGACAGCCAGGATAATGACAAATTCGCCACTTTATAGCATATTACTTTATAGCATTTTACTTTACCATAATTTAATATTTTGGCCTAAGACCATATTCTGTAGAAAACAACAGGATTTCTTAAAATAACTCAGATAAATCTATGTAGTTTATGTCATTAAGGATTTCAAGAAGCCAGGAAAATGACAACACAAGAACCTACTCACCTTGAAAAATTTTTTGAAATAGATTTTGAACCAGAAAATTGGTTTTTTATTCATGCAACAAGACATGTTCATATAGAAGGTTATCTAATCAATATATTAACATAAGATATTGATGGCTGTCTCTATCTATTTGGGTTATAAACCACTAAATAAAAGTAGCCAGGAAAATGACAGATTTTCTTGGGACAAACAAATTATTGTCAGAAAAAATTAATTTAAACGAAGTTTTTGTAAATAATACCCTCTGCGTATATTCTAGAAATGCTTACACCGGTTGAGATAAAAAAAATTAGATATTCAAAAATTTATAGGAAGTTTTGAAGCTAGTTATTATTGGAAACAGTGTTTAGGACATGCCAGGAAAATGACATTTTGAAGCTCAATTAAATTTTTTAACTGTAAAAAAAAACAGATAATGCTAGTGCAAAGTCATTTTAAAATGCTAGCAGCAATGCTATTTATTAATTTTTAAAAAACATTCTTTTACTATTATAGTATTAGATCTTGGAACAAGGGACGGTGAATTGTCATATTTCGTGAGAATCACCCATCTATATTTATAAAAGTTACATTATTCCTCTCTGAATATGGCTGTAAATTATATCAAACGAAGATGGGTTACTCTCAGTTCAAAATGGCGTAACATTAAATGATAATTATAAATGTATATAAATTTGGTGGGTTGCTATCAAACCAAACCAGCAGTCAAAGCTGTCATTGAGAAGTACTGAGGTTTGATCCAAGGCGGCTGTTTCAAGCTGATCGATAGGCACGAGCTCGTCTGAAAAGTAAAAGCAATCGTTGCGCAATGTTTACCGTTTGCCACTCTAATGCCGCTGATGGTCAAGAAATTGTGGAGTCTTGACCGGAAATGCTTTTCACTTTTTATACTTAATTTTTTTAAAAAAATAAGTTATTTCGAAATTAATTTTTATTTAACGAATTATTCATTAATTTGCCTTCCAACTTTTTGAGTAACTATTTTCAATAAAATTTAATCAGGGGTTTATTATTCAAGCAAAATAAAAGAACTCAATATTTTTTTTAACTAGAGTACTTTGTTTCTTTTAATTTCACTTGATTAATCTAACGTAATTATGCCCTGTAACTAAAATAAAGTTTAGAAATCAATAAAACATTACACTGTCATTTCTAATAATCGGTTTCTATTTTTTTCCCTAGCAAAATCCATGAAACTCTATTCAGATTTTCTTTTTGGACATGTGTTGAAAGATAAGAATTGTTTCTTTAACGATCACAAGCAAATATTTTTTTTCATTGCAATGATTAAGTGATTTATTCTTTAATATTTCTTAATCAAACGAATTTAAAATTAAATATTAATAGCCCTTTGTTTTTGTCTATTTAAAAAGTTTTTTTTCCTTTTACATTTAAATCATGATATTTACTTTGAATCAAAATCTTTCCCTGTCCTAAGGCATCCAAATTCGTCCCCTTTAGAAGACTGAAGATGTCAATCAAATTAAAACCAAAAACAGTTATAGGAGTGTTTTCTTTCTAAACAATCTTTGGCATATAACAATACACACTGTAACGAGCTTTCTAAGAAAAACATTAACGACACGTCATCACTTTTGTTTACAATCCATCGCGTTTCTAAAGCTCGTGTGCCACATCTCTTATATCCATGTTTCTCATATCATATTCTTCCAAGACGCTTACATCAGCAAATAAAACGGCTGAAAAATATGAAAAACCTAAAAAAAAAAAAAAAAACGAGCGGTATGTCAAGACGAGGGGCATATCTCACCTCAGTCGGAAAAACATTGCAACGAAACCAGAGATGGCAACTGGCAACAAGTTTGTTCGTTCTTTATTTTTTTTGCAGCGCCCAACTTGTCAGTGTTCTTTTTTTTCTTTCTCGCGTTTTATTCTATTCTCGCCACTTCTTTTCTTTCGAATGTGTCAAGAGAAACAGCTGGTTGCCCTTTCTTTTCCGACAAGGGTTAGAACACTGGTTTTATCTTCAAACGACAGAATTCGTTTTTGATTTGAGAGGTGGGTTAGTTAGGATTGTATGTTGACTCGTTAGTCCTCAGTTTTCGAAGGAACAAGCGAGTGAAAACGATTGTTTTTAATCTTTTTCTGCTTCGTTGATTCACGTACTTCAGGGTTTCGAATGCGAAATATATAATGGGAGATGGAACAACAATTCCAAAATTTAACAGTTTGAACCTGTTAAATACGAATTTTTTTTTTTGTTCTTTTTCATACACGAAGGATGATAAATTTTAAATAACTTGCACTAGTGCTCTCAAAGTGATAGAAGGCACGGAAGTTGAAATTCGAATATTTTGTATTTAAATTTGTTACGAACTATTTCTGCGAATTCTTTGATGAAGATATGTACAGACATAGAAGGCGAACACTGGCACTTGGATATATTATTCGAAACGGAAGCTTAATTTGATAAATAAAAATAATTTCATGTGTCATAATGCTTAACTGTAATTGGTCTTAGAGTTCTGAGATAGTGATATCCAATTTTTTTTTTGCTATAGAACCCTAAATGATGGAGCGCCTTTTGGTGGAACCCCGACTTAATTAACACGTTGAATGCCATAAGGGTCACCGATGACTGGTACTGAGTTTGTTAGTAGCTCCAAGGGGGTCAACGGTGACCAGCGAAGTCAAGGTTATTAGAAACACATTATTCGAGTAAATTTTTATTTTTTTTAATATTATTATCGTTATTAAAATGGTTTGATGAAAATAATGCAATATAGAACACACAAAAATAGTTTTATTTATATACTCAGAGATGCCAACTTGCTCCGGACAGCGAATAAATATTTTCAAGTTTGAGTTTATTAATTGTGATTCTTGGTTTAATAAATTTAGTAGATTTTTATCCACCACTATTTCTAAACAATTCGTAGGCTTATATAATTCACCACTTTTTTCAGATGTGTCATGCTAAACTTTTTGAAAAGCTAGCAAAATCTGTCTTAATATTTGTAAATTTAGTTTGTAGTTATTTACCGTTTGGCCAGACGGGCAAGCCATGTAAAATTAGCGTGGCATTCAATGTGTTAATGAAGTTTATTTGCTGCTGTTAATATACAGCCAAAGAAATACCACAATTATTTAAAAAATATCTTAATTAAAAACGGATTTTTTAATTGTTTATCAATAATTGTCAAAAAATGAATTATATGTCAGGTAGTTGAATTCAAATGTCTAGAATTGGTTCTAGACTAGATCTAGTTTTGAATGTATAAGCTGAAAGCGAATAAAGTTGAATTATACTTTTCAATAGCGTTGAGAATGTGTTTATCAAATAGCGTTTATCAAAGAAACATAATTCTTTATTTTTGAAATTGGTTATTTTTTTTTTTCAGAATTAATAAAAATTACCAAAATATCGAAGGTTTGAATTACTGATTAGATTTAATCATAGTTACAGGTTTCAAACCTCCTTACGGTGACCTTCCACGGAACCCTAGGGTTCAATGAATAGCTTTTGGGAAACGTTGTTCTAATGGAATTATAAATGAATGGGACTGTAATTTTAAAAAAACAAACAAACCCGGACCAATCAGAATAACTTTTGATCTAATGATCGGATCTTCACGTTTGTAGGACTCAATCCTAATGGTTCAAGGGGGGGGGGGACCTATAATATGAAAATAAATTAGTACAGACGATATTTTAAGTTAAAAAATTAGATACAAAAACGCACTTTCTCTGAATATACTTTTTTTTCAATGGATTCGAATTTCTGATTCCCAAAATATAGGGGATAGCCGCAATCAGGGAAATATGGTTCCGATAGATAGGACAGGAGAGCGTTCCAAAGTTTGGTCCCCTTAATGCTAATTTTACTTTTTGCGTTATTTCGCTTTATTTCGAGATTTTTTTTTTAAGCGAATTAAAAAAATTTTGCCCAGAATTATAAAATTCATTTAGCTAAAGATAACTCCTCGCAAAAGACACGTTTTAATAAATATTTATTATTTTATTTAGTGATAGTCGTAAAAATTTTTGATTTTAAGGTATAAAATTTTTACGTCATTTTAAAGTACGAAATTTTGCATGGCAAAATACAAAATTTGAGCAAATCGGTTTAGTAGTAGTTTACTAAAATTTTGTTTCTACGGAATTATCTTTGGATAAACCAATTTTATAATTGTGTGCGAAAATGTTTCAATTCGCTTTAAAAAAGATCTCGAAATATGGCGAAATACGCAAAAAGTGAAACTAACATTAAGGGGTCCAAGCTTTGGATCTCTCTCCCCATCAAACTATGGGGACCTTATTTCCTAGATTGCGGCTACCCCCTACATTTTGGGGATCTGAATCCGTCGAAAAAAAAAATCTATGTTTATACAGAGAAAGTACGTTTTTGTGTTTGATTTCGAAATTTAAAATATATTCTGCGCTAATTAGTAAGCATACTTGAAGTCACCCCCTCGAGTCATTAAGATGGAGTCCTCGAACGTGAAGATCCGATCATTAGATCAAAAGTATTACAAGGTGGTCCGTTTATTTTTTGGGGCTAAATTATATCCCTGCGATGATAAAGAATTAAATTTGTATTGGTCGGAAGCGTGTAATACTTAAAGTGGAAAATATCCATTTTATAATAAAAGTGTTCTTTGCATAGTAAAAAGTATCCATTTCTTTAATGCTAATCTATTTGTGCAGACGATTTTTTTAATTATGATGCTTAATTTGTGCAAAGAACTCTAGTAAAAATGGCTTTACTTATTGGAACAGTGGTCAAAATTTAAATTTGATACGGCGGTAATAGTGGTCGGCAGCTTATGATGTCATCAAGCGCAAAGCTCCAGAAGAAATTTAAATATTTAAGTTAGTAGGAGAGAGGGCCGAAATTTGATAGAACAAATCTATTAGGTGACCGCGAATTCAGTCTATAGTGGTCAATAAGCATTTGACATTTTTATTGTCCTCAAACACAGGTAATGTTTTGAATTTTTAGCTAATCACAAATCGGTGGATGTTTCGAATTCAAGATAAAATCCTCAATCATCAGACATCAGAAGAAAAACGTAGTTATAAAACAGCATTAAAATGTAACAGTTTATTATTATTTTTTTTAAAAATCTGAAGTGTATAAAGAATAATTAAGACATTACAAAACATTGAAGAAGCCATTCTTTCTGGAAAATCGTCAAATTTTAAGTGCATTGAAAAACTGTTAAGCGACATGACGCCTTGTTGCCCCTTGGGAAAGGTCCACGTCAAGGCTTTAGTTAATTAAAATGAACTTTTAAACCGGGCAAAGGATTTGAGAAGGGGAAAAAAAAGGGTAAAACTTTCCAGATTACATTGGGGGGTGTGAGGGTTAGAGGGAATGTTTAATGGGATTATCAAAAGACAACACGTGTCGCTTGTAATTCGCGGTTACCACGGAGATATTTCAGAAGTTCCCTCTCTATGGGTGAGTAGGGATTTTAAAGGTGGAGGGAGGGATTTCTTAATTACGATATTTTTTTGCAAGGCTTTTAAAGGAACATGGACAAGGAAGTTTTTGATTTAAATCAACGTCTTGTTCAAGTTCCGCGACATTTTTAAATGAACGTCTTGGAGTTTTTTCATACTGAGAACTTTTACGGGAATGCGTTTTTAATGAAATAAAAGGTGCGAAATTAGCTTATGCAGTAGATTGTTTTTATTAAACGTGCCATGTTTTGAAAGTGGCAGTTTTAATAAAAAAAACATTTTCTTACGAAGTGAAGTACTTTATTTAATTAAAGCTTTGACTTGAAAATGTTTAGTTTGCCGTACGCATTGTAACATTTGTTTACCATTTTGAAAGTTTTTTTTTTTCTTTTTCTTTTTTTCTTTAAGAACACTACTTCTTATAATTGCTTCACATTTAATATTAAGTTCATTTCGTCACGAAAATTTGTTAATACGTTTCGTTTTTAAAAATGGATAGTTATGAAATATGAGTGTGAAAAGTTCTAAATATCCTAATAAAATCAAATTACGAGAGATTTTATTTTTCTGTGCTAGATTTATTTAATACACGCATTTGGGACAAAGTTCACATTTATTAAACACAGAAAAAAAACGAACTATTAGTTACAAAGAAAAATGATCATTGTTGAAGAAAAGTTAGCTGGAACAATCCGAGATAGCGAAAATTCTTTCGTTCGTAATCATGCGAACGCTATCTATTGCTCTCGATCGTAAATTCATTTCCGTTATTCTTCTAACAAGTCCGTCCGGTAATTACTATATGAAGACTTATGTTCTATTATAGATATATTATATAGAGCTTCACAAAATAGCAGTATAAATATGTTACACGAATTTCGATCCGTTATGTAAATTAAAGGAAACTTTTATTTATTATTGAAAGCTGAAAGCGGTGAGAATTCCCAACTGTTCATCATGTTCTATTTCAATCGATATCTATTACTAAAACCAAAAAAACTGAATAAACGCAAATTGCAGGGCCAGAAAATTATAACCTTACACGGAATGTTTTTGTAATAAAATTTTTTATGTTGTAATTTAGAAGTACTTAATTTATGTTAAAATTACTGTTAATTATTAATTTATTAATAAAATTAATAAACATAATTAATTATAAATATTATTATATATATTAATTATATATATTAAAGATATAATTAATTATTAATAAAATTATTGTAAAATTATTGCTAATTTTAATTAAAAATATGAAAGTTAACACTCTTTTTTGAAAGAAAAAACATAATTTTACATACTTTAAATTTTAAGATAATATTTCACTCATAATCTTAAAAAAATCATAATGAACCAGGCAATAAAAACAGTGCACTGAATGCAAACTATAACTTCCCAATGGAGATTAATGTTTAATGGTTCAAATGCCATATAAATCGTTCATATTATGGAAACAAACTAATCATGACTCGCACTACAAATAAGCATTGGGAAGCATTAAACTGACTCTTGAGTTCCGATGAAATTATTTTTTTTCCAATGCCCTATATCTATTTTAAATGCCCTATATCCGTTATAGATCTAAATCAGTTTTAAATAGCGTAATAAAATTTTTTCATATACTGCTAATATACAAAGATCTAAAATAGTTAAAATCGAGCACAGGTTATCTCTTAACTGGATGGTTGTAGTTAATTAAAATTTCAACCGAAAAAAAAAATTAGGTTAATCACATTAGACATTAGGAAGTGTTCTTTTGTAGCATAATCTAATTTAAATTTGAAATGCTCCCAGTTTTGCTATAATTTTCTGCACATTATTCAATATCTGTCTTACTGCAGTCTTATTTCGTGAAATAAATCCATAAACTTTATTTTATAGGAATAAAATCGCGTTTCCTCAATTGTTCAGTCTTAAGTTTCCAACTACTTCTGTTCTTCCTCAAATACTTTGGAATAATTAGTTTTTTTAAGTTTCGATTTTTCAGTGAAATAAGTCCCGAAGCTTTACTTTGTACGTATAAAATCGCATTTCCTCAATTGCTTGGTTTTCAGTTAGCAAGTACTTCTATTTTTCCTCAAATATCACTTTGGAATTATTTTATTTTTGAAGTTTCGATTATTCAGTGTAATAAGTCCCGAAGCTTTATTTTATACGAATAAAGTCGCATTTCCTCAATTGCTCAGTTTTTAGTTAGCAAGTACTTCTCTTCTTCCTCAAATATCACTTTGGAATAATTAGTTTTTTTAAGTTTCGATTTTTCAGTGAAATAAGTCCCGAAGCTTTATTTTATACGAATAAAATAGCATTTCCTCAAGTTTTAAGTTAGCAACTACTTCTGTTCACCAGATTAATTTAAAACGATTATCTTTTTTTTAATTTTAAGATTGAATTATTTTTAGTTATTTATTTTAGGCCATTTCAGGAGAAATTTGAGCCGGTTAGCAGCCAAAATATGCTTATATTTGAACCGAAATTTCACAAATTATTTTATTCTATCGTATATATTCTCTCAAATCCTTCATAATTATTTCATTTTTAAAAATAAAAACTTTAAAAAAATTGAATCGGTGACGTCTTTAATTCATAATTTTAAAGTTGCAGCTTTTTGGAAGACATAATTTTTGTAATTTTTTCCACACTCTCTTAGAAAAAGGATCCTGACAGAATAAATCTAATTAGATAACAGAAAATTATACTTAGATTTTTCATTAAGCCACAAAAATGGTACCTTTCTGAAAAAGTCTGAACATCTCATTGGTTTGTGTGTTATTAACAAAATCACAAAAAAGTGACATTTATTTCTCACAATTGTTAATTGAATTTTCAAAGTTTCTCAAAAACACACCTTTCTTAGTTTATATATATTTTAATAGAAATAAATGTCGGAAAAATCTTAAATACTTTATTTGATGCGATAAAAACTTGTTTTTATTTTGTGTTAAGATTCCTCTTTTATACCAAGATAAATCGATTTAAATTGTATTCGTTTTTTNAGCTGTTTTTTTTTTTTTTTTTTTTTTTTTTTTTTAAAAAAAAAAGGGTTTTATTTCGGGAGACGAAACTTCGCGCTCTTGAGCATTTTATTTTTCGTACGAAATCTTATAAACGGATTGAAACTGTGTTCCTGGAAGCTTTACTTTTCGAACAGACTTCGCAAATATTTTTTCAGCAATCTCGTTTGCTTTCGATAAAGACAAATGAAAAACATCAATGAAAAAGTTAACACCCTCAAGAAAAAAAAAATTTTGGTGAAAAAAAAAATTATTTTTTATTTCTTTAGGGTTTTTAGGAAATAAATGAAACTATTTGTAAATTTAGTTCTGATGAAGAAGATGAAAATGTAAAAGCAAACTTTCGACCCTCATTAAAAGATATGCAAGAAGGACTTTTTTTGTGTGAAATTTTATAACTTAAATTATCGTTTGCACAAATGTATCATTACATTTAATATTTGATTTCAAAACATACAAATTCCGATGCGTTATAAATTGCTAATATTTTGCAAAACATGTTATTTTAGTAAGTGCAGAATTTTTCTGTTTTTCATATTAGTTCATTTTTCATATTTTGTACGTTCTCTCAAAACATGGCGAGTAGTCAAAAATCTGGAAATGTACAGTCACGAATTGTGAACTATGGAAAATTTGTAACCTTTCATACTAATGTTACTTTTTGCGTGTTTCACCATATCTCTGAAACTATTGTAAACTTTAATGCACACAATTAGAAAAATTGTTTAAGCAGAGACAATTGTGTTTAAAAATAATTTGTGTTGATGATTTCATTATTATTAACCTTAATAATGATCGAAAAAGTTTTCAATTAAAAGGTATATACATTTCTACTTTGAACTAAGTAACTTTCAAATTTGAACGAAATCACCCGAGTAAATTGTGAGAAATTAAAAGTAAGATAAGCAGCTCTGTTTACAAGAAATAAATTGCCTCCACCTATTAATTTACAAATTTATAATATGAAGGCAAAAATCAATTATTAATGAAAAATACATTTCTTATTAAAGGAATATTGAGCTTTTAAAAAGTGTTATCACTTAAGAAGTCTGGTGTTTTTTATGCATTCATTAACTTTTTATTTTAGTATATGTATAGTTTGTTTTATAATCTATCTATATATAAAATATATTTCACTATTATGTATTGCGCAACATTTATTTTATACTTAAGAAATTTTGGCTTGATGAGCAATTTTTCAATTTTATACTCTAAAAGAAATGCGTATTTAGTTGATATGCATTTATTTGAGCCACAACGGCTCAGGGTATAGAGCGTTCGTTTTCCAATGCGGCNTCTTATTAAAGGAATATTGAGCTTTTAAAAAGTGTTATCACTTAAGAAGTCTGGTATTTTTTATGCATTTATTAACTTTTTATTTTAGTATATGTATAGTTTGTTTTATAATCTATCTATATATAATATATTTCACTATTATGTATTGCGCAACATTTATTTTATACTTAAGAAATTTTGGCTTGATTTTGCGCAATTTTTCAATTTTATACTAAAAAGGAAATGCGTATTTAGTTGATATGTATTTATTTGAGCCACGATGGCTCAGGGGATAGAGCGTTTGCTTTCCAATGAGGCGAACCGGGTTCGAATCCCAGTCGATACGAACTCCGCATCCAGCTTGCACCGAACACAGTGCTGACGCAAAATATCCTCAGTGGTAGACGGATCATGGGTTAGTCCCCTTGCTGTCAGGCTAACCGTGGGTAATTCTCGTGGTCTTCCTCTCCATGTAACACAAATACGGGTTAGTTGCATCAATAAAAGTCCTCCGCGAAGGCAAATTTCTCCCAATACTCGATTTAGGAGTTCCCTTGTCTTCTGGATTGGGTTCAAAATTACAAAGCTACGGAGTTGAACATTAGTAGGCGTAAACCCATAAAATTGGGTCAGCTGTTCAACGACCGTTATGTAGTATAAAAAATAAAATATGTATTTATTTGTGTGTGTTTTAAAGAAAGTTGTATTTGTCACCTCATAATGGTGGGGAAAAAATTGTTGTTCATAATTCTTACAACAAGGCTTACAAGAGTACAAAAATTATAAAATATATTCCAAGCCATATTCACCTTCTTAACTAATTAAAATTTATTATTATAATGCAAAATATATATGAGCATTATTAAACTTACCGCTATTAAAACTTATAATCATTGTTTTTTCAAACTTCGTTTCCAAGCTCATTATTTTTTTTCTTCGATCAATATTTAATTTAAAAAAGCGAAAAATACAACCAATGTACTATTAACTTTTTTAAATTAAATATTCTCAACAGAATTTAAAAAAAAAATTCTAAAAATAATATTATAAAATTAAACGTAAAAATAAAAAAAAAATAAATACTTCCAACTCCCTCATTGACCGGCGAAGTTAACTTTTTCCCTACTTGCAATTTTTTTCTCCCTTTCTCCGCAACTTGTTTTCATCCCGATGCACTTAAATCTACTGATGCGGCTTTTCCGCCATGCCCCTTTATCTCCGCTTTTCTGAGAGGCATCTCTCAAAACTTCTGGAGTTGGTTGTTGTAAGTACCAACTGTAAGAGCCAGAGAGGAGAGAGAGACAGAGATTTATCAGAGCATAAAGTTAAACCGGCCGGGAAATTGCACTTTCTCGTATTACGAGAACTTAGTTTTAACTAACACAATGCACCTGGGCCCGTCCTTCTTCTTTACTTTTCTTCGGTTGTTTTGTCATAAAGAGTTGATTGCGTGTGTCCGGTTGAGAGACGAATTCTGGACCTTTTAACTTAGACCCGGGGAATTGAAGACAGTTTTATAGTTCTTAAAGATTTATAAGTTCTAAGTCGGTCTTGCAAACATTTATTGTTTGCGATGTAACTTAATCATATTTCTTTTAGGTTTTATTTTATATGATGCCTTTGTAGCTAAAACATAAAGAGACTTTTAATTAAAGCTGACAAATTTAATGAGTGATATATTTTAGTTTTTTTTTATTTTTGAAGGATTTCATGTATGTTGAGTGTTTTCCAAACTTTTATCATTATTTTACCCACTAATTGATTTGGGGCATAAGTTGGGACTACTGCAAATATTGACCGATAAGGTACTTTTGAAATTAATTAATAAGGAAGGTACTCCAAGTGTCCCCTGCTAATCGAGCTGTTTTTTAAGAGTATAGAGTTTTTGAGAATAAGAGTTAAGATGTGACAAAATTGTGACTATTTCAGTTTCGTTTTTAAAATATAAATTTAAAAAAAACAACAACATAGAATTAGGCACAAATTTTTTTTTTTAAAAGAACCAAATTTTTTTCTCACAAAATTAAGGATATGAATATTGTTGACTATCGTTATAGCAAAGAACTAAGAAAGGAGAAGCATTTCAGCTCCTCGGATACACAACTAACGCGGAGAACTGTACTTTATGGCATGCTATACCAGAAAAACAACTTACAGGGAGAACAATATACTCACATTTCTTAGAGCATCATATGTACTTAGATTCAGCACATGCGCGTAGGAAGCATACTGACGGTCAGGAAGTACGTCTCCTGAACAGGTTATTAGTTAGGTACGCTGCGTATCGCTTATCGCCATTTTATTCTTTCATTTTATCTCAAAATGAGCTAGCAGATTTAATCATCACAGATGAAAGAAATATCTTAATAAATAGTTCAGTACTGTTTTTAAAAAGTAAGAAAATCAGCGACAGACAAACCATTAATAAAAAGAGAAAACTTTTCTTCTCCTTTCAAATCTCAGTGCAGGTTAAGAGGAAAGGTAGTGTAAAACCATTTCGAGAAGAGCTATTGCTGTTTTACTCCTAAATATTGTTTCTTCCTTTATACGAAAGGATCGTACTGATCCTTGAAGGACTGGTTTATAGTATGTCTATGGAAGCTAGCCTTCTTCCCCTATGCATATTATTATAATGCACCATGTAACCATCAATAGAGAATACATTTTCCCATTGAATTTAAATCTTTTAATTAAATATCTTGAATTTTTTAGTGTTAAGTAAATATTCGAAACACTAAGAAAGTTTTTAAAAAATGCTTTGTATCCTTTTATTTTTACTAACAAATGTTTTCAGCCTTAAATTATTTAGTCTTATTTTATCCTTTTGTAATCCCATCACCAAATCACATGCCGAACATCGATTTCTTATTGCTGGATTCAGTTTTCCCGTATTAAGAGTAAATTTAAGCCGCTTAACTATTTTTGTCCTATTTTATACTGAATGCATTTTTTAAAATTTGAATTGCTTATTTTATAGGAGGTTTTCTTTTGGACCCTCTTCCTACTGAAGACCCTGAACCTTCAACCACTCCTGTTTTTCTAGAAGAGCCTCAAGATTCTTATGTTATTCGCAACAAACCAGCAACTTTATCCTGTAAAGCCAGGCATGCACTTCAGGTAACAGCTTTTAAGTTGTAATTATTTAATAAAATATTTAATTATATGGAAGTGAAAATGAACCAATGCAAAATTTTATATTCCTTTTTTTTATCTCATAAATAATATACCAGCTGACGACTTTAATTTTTTTTGGTTTCATGGGAAATTGATCCTAACAATTTTTATACTTTGTAGTTCTACATTTTTTGATATTTGCTCAAAAATATATCGGCAGAAAAAAATAATTCAGTGGTTCGAATTGTTGATACGTATGTTTGATTAACCCATTTCTTTCTTAGATCATTAATGTGCAGTTTTTCTTTTTAAATATGTTAAGAAAAAGTCAATGAATAATTACCACGGCGAAAAAAAATAGTGGTTCAGTGATTGTTCAAAATAAAATATTTACTTGAGTAGGGTATTTAAGATTTCTTTGTTCAGAGTTACAATCTAACATATGTTCTTGCCATTTCTGAAAGAGTAATTCATAATATTCTTCATAAAGTAATGTGATGATCGGTAGTGTAAAAGTAACAGTAAACAGACAATAAAGTAACAAATTTATCTATCAAAAAATTCAAAAAAAATTTTA
The DNA here is from genome assembly GCF_043381705.1 of Parasteatoda tepidariorum. Classification (NCBI taxonomy): domain Eukaryota; kingdom Metazoa; phylum Arthropoda; class Arachnida; order Araneae; family Theridiidae; genus Parasteatoda; species Parasteatoda tepidariorum. The sequence continues at coordinate 42,678,913 of NC_092207.1, read as the reverse complement.
AATAGTATTTTTTTGATAAATGAATAATACTTTTCAAAACAATAAATTTATATATTTACAAATAACAATTCTTTTCAAGCCAAATGACCAGTAAAAAACTGATTTTTCTTAAACTTATTCAAATAACTTTGCATCGTAGCATATTAAATTTTATCAGTCTAAGTGTTATCTACAAAATGGTCATAGTTAAAGTTTTTTGACCAACGCATGACATGACATTCGATGACATTTGATTACTTTTGACGTTCTAGAAAGTTCGTTCTAGAAGACGGGTGTTACTGAAATTTGGTATATACGTTATAAGGACCACAGAGAATAATCAGTGTTAAATTACTGATTAAATTTTGACCTCAGGGAGAGGAATAACTGCATATTAAAACAATTTGGATACAAACTTATATGTCGAGTTATATGTCATGTACATTTATTAATAACATGACATATAACTCGAAAAAAATATTAAATATTTTTTTTAATAAGTTTTTTTAAAAATTTTGTTTAAGTTTTTTTATAAAAATTTAAAAAAAAAATTTTTTATAATTTTTTTTTATTTGTTTAAAGAGTCTATAACAGTGATTATTTAAAAAAATATTAAAATTTTTTATTTATTTTGTAGCTGCATATTTTATAACTTAAAAGCAAATAAGAATTATATTTTGAAAATAAGAATTATTTATATGCCAATTAGTGGCATGGATGAAACAAGACTAACATTACATGTTAATGTATGAATAATAAGACGAAATATGTAAATTGCAGGTTTATTTTGAATGTAATGGTCGGCTGGCAGAAAACAGACAGCACAGTTCTCAGCAATATGTGAATCCAATGACTGGTGTGAGGCAAGTGGAAGTGTCAGTGGATGTAACACGTGGGGATGTAGAAAAGATCCTCGCTGGAGATACTTATAGTTGCTTCTGTTATGCTTGGTCTTCCACAGGAAGGATTAAAAGCAGGAAAGCTGTCATCACTCTTGCTTGTGAGTAAACCTCTCTTAAAATACAGTTAATTTCAAGCTTTCATTTTTTTTATAAAGAAATGTTTTTAAGCCAAGAAAGCCTGGTGGGTAAGGTGCTAGACTAGTAAATGGGGAATGGTGCACGTTAAATCTGTCAGGTCACAAAGTCTTCCATGTACCCATAACAAATTATACCTCTAGGGATACTAGAATGGAAATTGATTGCTCTCTGGTTCAGGTTAAAATTACGATCTGTGGATGAATTAATGGCTATATGAATGGGTTCACTCTATAGATGGATGTGGTAAAAAATCGAATTCTTGACTATAGATGGCGCCACTGGAAAACAAGAACAATTGCACTCCCAGTGCCTTAATGGCCTACTACAACAGCAACATAAGGAATTTTTGTAAAACAAAACTTTTTTTTAGACAGTGGAACAGTAAATAATTGAGAAGTTGGAGTCATGTAGCCTAAAAAATAAAATAACATAAAATAAAATGAATTTAAAAATACACTCATTTTTGTACTGAAACAGTTTCAAAACCAATAGCGTGGATGAGTTAATTGCACAACTTGCAAAATTCCTTCTTCTGCAGTGAGTTGATGGCCATGTGTGGGCCCTGGCCTTCTTCAGAAGTTTTCTCCAGGCATCTCTATTATTGGCGACTACTGCTTTCGGAAATTTTTCGAAGTTGAAGCTAGTAGCAACTCATATTCTTTTTAACACTCGTTTTTCAAAAGTTTTATTAACAAAGTTTTGTTTTGGTTATTTAACTTCTTTTCTATGTCAAATATTCAGTTGTGTCCATAGAATGAGTATTACTTTATGTTTAAGATGTATAACGTTTTAAAAAAATACGAGAAGTTGGAGATAAGTCAGCTTTGGGAGCATCAAGCAATTAATTTTTATCTTAAAATTCTTTGATCAGTGTTTTTAACATTCGCATTTAATCTTTGGCTTTAATATCTGTTTCTTTCGACCCATTAAAACTTTTGGAAATACTTCTTTAAAATGAGTTTGCTACTCTATTATCAATTTTCTCTATGTTGTAGCGAAAAGTTTTCAGTTTTTTTTATTTTTTTATTGGCCATCATTTGTTTCTCAATTCTAAATTATTAAAATATTAAAACATTACTTCTACTACCACTTCGAAAATTATTTTCTGTAACTACAGAAATTTTGTAATAGTTAGAGGGTATTCTCGAAGAGAGCTTTAATGTATAATTTGGTTGTAGTGCTTCCAAAAAGAAAAAAATTGCTTTATATTTATGATTTACCTTACTTTCATTTCAACAAAAATTTGCCTTGAATAAAGTTTAAATATGCACTCATTTTCACAAACCGCACATCTTATTTTATCGCGTTTTACATTTAACACTTCTAAGATTTTTCTTTTACTTTATTCCTGTAACGTTACTGTATACAAAAAAGCTTTTGAACCAACATCCTAGGTATTTACCACTATCCCACAAAGACCTTAATGTGATGAAAAGTATTTTCGATTCTACCAATGCGAAGATAGGAGTAAGCTTTAAAAGTGAAATTCTTAAAGTTTCCCTGAAGAAAAAAAATTCTGTTGACGCATTTCGCATTTTCCTCAGCTTTTTGTTCGATAAACACTTTTCCTTTCAAACTCCTGTGTTTTTTCCTCTTCGTCAGCAATTCTCCCATTTTGCTTCGAAATCTGCGGGATTTTCTCCACTCTTCTTCTTTTTTTTTTAATTTTGTCAGATAAGGGAGTTTATTTTAAGAAGTCGCGATGAAGAATGGTTGGGTAACATTGGAATTAGTGGGTTATTAAGGAAATAAACCCCTTTCGCCATTTTCAGGAGAACCTTAGATAAATACTCTTTGGATTGGTATTTTTAACTTTTGATTGGGGAAGACGAGATGAGGCATTGGGGTCTTCCTCCGCTAATAGCCCTTCCTTAAGCTTTCGTGTCTTTGGGTTGATATTTGAGCTGTTTTCTGAGTTCTTCGACAAAGTTTTGCTAGGAAATTAATCTGAGTACTTGAACCATTATTTAGCCCGGAGGTTTTTCAAATGGCGTCATTACTGCGTTTTGCAACGGGATCCACTTTTCATTATGAAGCTATTTTTGGAATCGTAGGAGATATCTGGAATAAGTTTTGTAAATTCAAGGCTTAAATGTGGAAAAAGAAATAAAAACATTGAATGCTTTAAAGTAATGCTAGAATAAATGTTTCTTCTCGTCATAACTTTTTTTCTTCTTTTTTTTGGAAACAGGGATTTGCGGCGGAAAGTATATTTTTTAGACGCTTTTAGAAATTTATAACTTTCTTTTTTATGGCACCTGTATAAATTTAAGTGCACGACATATTTGTATAAAGGTAATCAAACATTTTGCTTGAAAAATAATTGAGTAACTAAATTGAGCAATACAGTAATTCAAATTACACTTCTTGCTCACAAATGATGTTCAAAATAATGTAAGGGACCAACATTGGTTTTGTAGAGTGTAGCGAGATTACATATAAAAATAAATAAAAATTATGAATGAACTGCATATTTATTAAAATTAGAAGCGTTACGTAAATTACAGAATAAAGTTTCAGCAATTCAAATCTGGTGAAATTTTAATTATTACTTTAAAGTATCATACGTATAAAATATATAAAAGAAAAAAAAAAGAGGCTAACAAAGTGATATAGTATTTACCACTTTTAAGATTGTCTTTAGTGTTTTAAACACATATTCCTTATTTTTAAATGTATTTTTAATAAAATTTTTTTAATAATAATAATAATAATAATTATAATAATAATAATTACAATAATAATAAAAATTATGATAATAATATTTTTAATAATAATTTTTTAATAACAATAATAATTGTAATAATAGTATTTTTAATAATAATAATTATAATAATAATATTAATTATATAATAATAATAATAATAATTTAATTATTTTTTGTCTGCCTTTTATCAACACAGGCGTTGCTTTATTTCCCCAAATTCAATCAAATAAAAAGTTTGGAAAAAAAAAAGAATTCAATAAATATTAGCCAAATAGAATCCAACATATGGAACCAATGGTCCATATGTTGTACCATGGATCAATATTTCGTACTGAAAATTTTTTTCTGAAGTGCATGTCAGAATTTCTTCACTAAAAAAATTATATTAATTGTAAACGTATAATTGTCCCACAATTTTTTAAAATTTTTTGGCACCTTACTGCATATAACTACACAATCGGAACTCAATGATCTTCTATCCGCATGATTACTAATTTACTTCATTTGTACTCCACAACTTCATCGAAACACAACAAAGTTCAAGCGAAGGATGAATGGGAAAAGGACTGCAGGCGGCCTCAGGTGCCCAGATGTTTTATACAGTTCAGTTCAGTTCAAATTACTTGAAAAAATACTTTCGACATAAATTGGGCCAAGGAACGAACGCTTTCTAACCCATAAAATTGGTATATTATTCACCTTATTTTGTCCACCTGATGTAATTTGTTGCAAGTTTAAACAACGATTTGGTTCAATGTTCTGATATTAAAGTTTACTATTTTATATTTTATAACCGTCGTTGAACAGCCGACCTAATTTTATGAGTTTACGACTACTAGTGTTCAACTCCGTAGCCTTGTAATTTTGAACCCAGTCCAGAAGACAAGCGAACTCCTGGATCGAGTATAAGGAGAAATTTGCCTTCGTGGAGGACTTTTTAATGGAGCTAACCCGCATTTGCGTTACATGGAGAGGAACACCACGAGAACCTCCCACGATTAGCCGGACGGCAAGGGGACTCTAACCCGTGGTCCGTGTACCACTAAAGATATTTCACGTTATCATTGTGGTCGGTGCAAGTCGGATGCGGAATTCGTATCGACTGGGATTCGAACCCGGTTCGCCTCCTTAAAAGGCGAACCTGAGCCATCGCGGCTCTAAAGTTTACTAAGCAGTTGATTTTCAAGCCGAGTAAATATCGTCAATATGTCATATTCTTGTTACAGTAGTTAGATATTTTAATCTGGCATCATTAGAAATCTGTCAGCAGCTCTCACAGAAGCTCATTATTTACGTTTGTGAAGTATTTGTTGACGGGAATTGTGATACGATGAAGAGGTGGAAGTGAAAACTAATCACAAGTTTCTTTTTTTTCCTCTACAATAATGAGTTTCTTTGAAGCAGCATTCATCATAAAAATTTTACACCCGTGACAGTTTCAGATAAAAATCACTTCTCTCTTCCCGATAATATCTGACCTTTGAATAGGTTATAGACTCTTAATCAAGTGAAGCTTACTTTTTTTCATGAAAAGAAGACCCAGTTAAAAGAAATTAATTTTATAAGTCATTGACTTAAGAAAGAAAACAAAATATTGTTAATTTTCAGTTTTGATTTAGTTTTTAATATAAATGAAATTAATCATTAATAAGGATGTTATGCCATGTTAAACTGTGCACATTACTCAGATATGGCCAGGTACGGCTAAACGTTAAAAGATAGATCAGGACTTCTCAATGGCCATGGATCAGGTCTTTCAAATGGCCATGGTAGGAATGCTACGTAATCTCTGTCAGATGAGACGTGGTCATCGCCTGAGTTGGCATTCCTTGATCAAAACTTTCACATTACATACAACAGTCGGACCTACAGCAACGTAAGATTTAACGTACTAAGTGCTGCGTATATACGCCTGTAGTTCAATCTCCTGCCAAGATTGAACTCACGACCACAGAGTGATCGACGTGTTTGGCGCATGTTGTGACACGTTAAGGTGCGAATATTTCTATGAAATCGAATATATACTGATTGAAAATAAGAAGAAAAAGGTGTGATATTACAAATGAACCAAACTTGAGCCGTATGGGTTTAAGGGATAGAGCATTCGCCTTCCAATGAGTTGAACCGAGTTGTTCGAATCCCAGCTATTACTGGTCGATACGAATTCCGCACCCGGCTCGCACCGACCACAGTGCTGTCGTAAAATATTTCTCAGTGGTAGACGAATCATAGGTTAGAGTCCCCTTGCCATTAGGCTAACCGTGGGAGACTTTCGTGGTTTTCCTTACCATGTAACTCTAATGCGGATTTGTTCCATCAAAAAGTCCCCCACAAAGGCAAATTTCTCCCAATATTTAATCCAAGAGTTCCCTTGTCTTCTGGATTGGGTTACAAAGCTACGGAGAGGAACATCAGTAATCATAAACCCAAAATTGGGTCGGCTGTTCAACGACGGTTATAAAATAGAATGAATCGAACTTGAATCGGATCGCCATTTGCAGTTATGTATGTGAAGCAATTGATAGTTATACATGCGGAGTTTAGTTTTTTGTAGTAATATATCAAGTATGGTTCAAGGATATTATGGTTCAATGTTTAATGGTTCAGTGTTATACATGCGGAGTTTAGTTTTTTGTAGTAATATATCAAATATGGTTCAAGGATATTATGGTTCAATGTTTAATGGTTCTATGTTATACATGCGAAGTTTAGTTTTTTGCAGTAATATATCAAATATGGTTCAAGGATATAATGGTTTAATGTTTAATCGATTCCTCTGAGAATGTATGAGGATTATATAGGATAGTAAGAAGAAGAATGAACCGTTTAAAGTAGTTTTATTACATGATTTGCCAAATATTTTGTTAGAATTAAAAAATAAAATCCCATTACTTGATGCGCATCCCGACTCTTTAGTCACACGTTTTCTGCTCGTGAGATGACGAAAAATACAATTCTCTGCTTTTAAAGAGTTTTTTTTTTCCGACTGGGGGCCCCTTTCGTTCAAATTACTAGCAAAAAAGCAATAAATGTTGTTCATTTCCGTTTTCATTTATATTCGCGGAAAGACAAGTTTCTTTGATGACCTCATGGGGGAGGTTGTGGATTATAGTTGAGGTTGATTTACTGCAATCATTAACACTGCAATGAATGGGTGGATTGCTTCAGTTAATGGAATCGTTAAATTATGGAATGGAAAAAAATGCTCTGGAAGATAATGTTTCTCTTTCATACACCTTAAAGCTCAGTCTAATATTTTTTTTCTTCTCTCGTCTGTGTAAATAAGTAAAAAAAGATTCAATTCCATTTTCTGTGTGGCAACATGGTGAGATCGTGGTTTGTTATTTTTACGTTAGATAGAGGAATACTGCAATACTGCGGTTTGCTAGAAAAATCATCGTCAGCGAAAGAAAATTCAAAATTGAGATTTTTATGTCTTAGCCATTTTTGTACAGTAAGGAACTCAACACAATTTTTTTATCAGTCTTTTGAAATTCTATTTTAGCGTATCAGCAAACAGTTATTAAGCACATTTTCTCGAATATTTCTTGAAATAAAGGGCATCACAAACCACACAAACGATAGGGAGCTAGCCTGGGAATGTTTTTATCCGTTCGAAAGTTTTTGATGAGCTTTTAAGGCTAAAATAAAAAAATTAATGATGCTCAAGTATAAATAAACTTATTCCAGGAAATCATGAAGTATTAAATAATAAATAGACCCCATCGACAGCGATAGACTTTACTGTTCGTCATTAACAAAGTTGACCGGCCTGTGTAGGGGGCAGGGAACTGGCCTTGCATCAGAAAGTTTCTTGGTTCGAATCCCGGGCAAGGCATGGATGTTCTTTCCTTCACTATATTATCTGTCCTTACTGTGGAGGCAACGTTAGTCCACCTCATATCGAGATAAAAAATCGTCTCTGACAGAAATGCAGATTTCAAATGATAGAAGTGTTATTGTAATATATTTACATCATTTCCGATACGAAAAATATATTGCTGATGTAAATGGTTTAAATCAAAATAATATTAAAAACGGTTGCATAGTTCAGGAACCTATTGAATCGAACATTATTATCACTCGAACAAATCATTTACCAATTAAAAATAGTTAATGAAGTTGTTTATTAATATTATTGTTCGTATCAAATTCACAACCAACTTTTTTCTGACATATTTGGCTGAACCTTTTTATAAACAATTAATTAATTTTATTTTTAGAAATTTTTGGGCCGGTCTATAAATTATAATCATTAATATAATCAAATGGTTAAATAATGTTTGAATAAAATCATCTTGTCGTAACATAGCTCGTAATTAATTCTTTCTTTAATCTCCATCGGAACAAGTGGCAAACGCATCTACGAATTCCCACATTATTCAGTGAAAAAAACAAAACAAAAAATTACTAAAAGCTCATTATTCCGCTCGTTTAAATCCATTAATTGCAAACGTTTTGTGTCCAACCCTCGTAACTAAATGTTTTAAAGAAAAAATTTAATTCCAATAGAATACTTCGAAAGTAAGTCGCTTTATGGGAGTTCCAATGGAATCGTTTGCTTTTGTTAATTTTTTTTCCATTCTGCTTTAACCGTCTTTTTAATGATTCGAATAAGAATTTGAATAAAGTGGGTAATGGATAAAGTGGACAAGTGGCCGAATTAATATCCTTCTCTCCCTACTCCTAGATGCTTTATAAGAAAATAATTTTGAATAATCGGGGGAAGAATCCATTAAAATAAAATGGCGGAATTGTTCTTTTGAAACGGAGTGATATTTACTCTTTTTCTTTTTTATTTTAGAAATCATGATGTTTTGCTGAGGTTTCCTTTCTTTTGTCTGTCGCTGAAAATGCATTAAAATAAATTAAAATCGTTGGCTTCTCATTGTTTCACTTCTTTTTCTCGGTGCACCTAATTTCTTTTTCATAACTTTTTTTTTAATTCTTTATCGTTTGCTGTTGAAATAGAAACAAACGAGAAAAGAATGGTTTCTAAAAAATGTCAATGGATTGCAAAAGGAAATGACTTATTATAAAGAAAAGATCGTTTGGCAGAATGGATAAGCGGGGTAAAAAATAATCGATATGCCACACAGTTGCCAGATATCATCACAGCGATTATTTCAAAATTAAATGGATTTCATTTTCATTTTATATTTATGATTTTTGCTGCAGAACGTTTCATTATTAGGGCGAAATAGGAATTCAAGCGTTCCATGAGATTAATGATATTTCGGCAGTTTCTCTTTGTTTCCGCATTGTTTAAAATAACTTAGGGTTTAATTTATTAAAGATAAATGCTTTTCAAAATGTTATGTTTCTAAAATGACGCGATATTTTGAAAAGTTAATGAAAAATCACTTTTAAACAAATAGCTTTTACTTCAAATCTCGACATTTTCGACAAATTTAACGTCCTTCTGGAATTTCCTGTTGAAAATATACAGATTAATTATATCATGAAAATAAAAACCTGCTAATTTTTAATGTTTTGTGACATAGGTTTTAACCACTACTGTATAAACAAGTTAGAAAATTAGAATCGTAAATAAATATTTTGATGAAGTTTTGTTTTACTATCATTTTTAGAGTTATGGTTGATTTTGAAGATCTTTCATATTTTCTGTTCTTTCAGTTCCGATCTTTTAATTATTAAATTTATGTTCCCTAGGGAGACGTATGAAAATTGTTAACAGTATAGGCCCAGGTTCTATTAAAGATTGCCAACTTTTATACGACAAAACTTTTTGGATGAATATAAGGTTAAACAATCAATAAATAAAACCGTTATCATCTGAAAACTAATAAAGTTTTGCAGATTTTCCAAATTTGTGCTACTACCTTAACTTTTTTCAAAGTAGCATAATTTTTTAGCCGAACATCATGAAATTCAATTGTATAAATATGTACCTCAAATTCGACTTTTTTATAAATTTTTACATAGACTTAAATGGCATCTGTCATCTCACTAGTTTATAAAACAATAGATTCAACACAAAAATGGGCCCTTAAAATATTACACTAGACAGTTTTTCTCTACCACGTCAGGTTAAGATAGTAAAAATTAATTTTCATAGAACGTCCTTTAATTTTCATAGATGGTATTGGTAATTTTTATGGAATACTGTTTAAATTTAATTACTTTTAACGGAGTTTGCTTGCATCTGGTGTAACAATGACACATTCTCGCCCAAGACACTAAGAATTAATGAATTTGTTTGCAATGTGTGAGAGCTACCGAAAAAAACTCAGGGGGAAAAAGTTTTAAGAGAAAAAGAAGGAAAAACAAGCATCATAATCATTAATTACCGATTTGATTTAGGCTGTTAAATATGAATTCATTATAATTAAATATTTATTCCTAAGTATAAATAGATACTTTTTTAAAGACTGATTAATATTCAGAGTTTAATTTGAAAATTAGAGAAAAACACTTTTAATGCATATTCTAATTTTAGTAATTGTACAAAATGGAATTATATAATATGCTTAATAGTATGCAGAATGTATCAACTAACAATACTTTCTTTGAAGGTAAATTTTGTAATAAGATAAAAATATTAACAAAAATCATCAAATGTTTCATTTTAATGTTTTTTTTTTTCAAAAAAGGATATATAATTAACAAAGCTATATAATTCTATACGGTATCTATGTGAGGTGACTTAATTTGACCGTTTTATATGTACACGAGTACTCAATGTAATAATAAATTGCTTTAGCTAAATATAAATGGTTGAAGAAGTATATCTCATCAGGTGACTGAGACAAATGGTTTGCATATTTTGAATTAGCACATTTTATTGACTAAGAAAATACATTGGATAGTAAGATATCCACAACTTTTTAAATTTTGTTTATCAAGGAATTAATTGAAGGGCTTCGGGTAACAATGCAATAACAACTACATTCTGAAATTAATTGAAAGAATAATTTTTTCAAAGCGTTTTGTAGCAAACAAACATTACGATTTTTAAGAATGCATTGAGAATACTCGTTTTATTGTGCTGTAATTTAATGAAAATTATAATAAGCTTGTATAATACCTTTTCAGGAAACAGTGCGAAAAAATAGTTTAAGGCAAAAATCTCACCTTTGTAAAAAGTTTGGCTTATCATTATACTGCCATTCAATTTCAACTTTTTCTTTTCTTTAGAAACTAAATTTTCTCTTCCAAAATTAATTTCCTTTGTATTTATAGATAAAATTGAAAAACTATTAAAGAAAAACAATAGCGAATTTTGTTGTTTTTACTGGAAACTTAAAAGTTTCAACATCAAATCTAACATAATATCGCTGTGCAGTATCTCATATCACAATATGTAGCAAATAACAGCTTTCCAAATAAATCGAACAAAAAAAGGATTAATGTCAAAAATACTTCCATTACGAGCTTAAGGCATAACTGATTTTTACCCTCCTCCCCTCTTGCCTACTGATTCTTCGTCTGCAAACGATAATGATAGACAATGTTTTTAAGCTCTTTGCGATATTTGGAATTTGCTAACATGTCTGTTTGCTCACTGATAAGAGCTTAGGGAAAAAAATCACTTAGATTGGGTTCTGCTCGAAACTACTGTAAATAGAGTGCATTGTTCATAGATATCTCTGTAAGAAATAGGAAATCGGAAAGAATTAAGGTATTGTGAGGTTTTTTTTTTGGAAGGAGGAAGTTCAAGAAGAATGTGTTTGGAATCGAAAGCTGGTTCATTTGGTTTCGGTTCAAAAATAGATTGATTAATCCTATTCGGAGGTTTTACGAATTACTATTTTTATTTACAGCTCGCGATAAAATCTGAAAAGTTCAGCCAGGGCAATCTGTCGTAGAATTCTGTCATTATTTTTGTTATCAATGCTAGACAGGCACTCTTGAAATTATCAGATTTTAAATTAATTATCTGTCAAGAAAATATGTTATTGCATTAGATTTTTTCAAAGTATTGAATGGTCAATTTAAAAAAAGTAAATTTGTTTGAACGAGTTTTTAAAATTTTTAAAATAACCTTATTTAAACAGAATGCTTTGTTATTACTAATCTTAACTTGTCGCAATCATTTCATAATCAACAAAAAATCCAATGATACCAAAATAACTTTTAAAGCTAATAGACAGATTTTTACGTGATCTTAATTCAAACAAAAATTAACTAGTCTTCCAAGGATATTATCATGCAACAAAATTTTCAATGATTATGTATGTATTTTTATTTTATTATTTGATGCAATAATTACGAAATTTTTAAACATTAATAACTATATTATTAAGATTAAAAGAAAAGAGGAAACTAAAAAGTTATTAAGTTAATCAAACATAAATCAGTTATTAAGTTTCTTGATTAAATTATGTTAATGAATATTAATAAGTTTTATTTTAAATTTTTTTTGGAGCTGCAAGCACCGTTGTACAAAAATGATAAAAAGAAAAGAGAAAAACGTAGAAAATTAAAAAAAAAAATTAAGTTTTATTCACTGCGCATGCGCATGAACTGCAAGTACATAAAACTTATAAATGTTCATCATGGTTTCTCTTTATTTTTAAACAATTTTGAAACAAAACGCTTAAAACTTTTCCAAAATAAAAAATGTCAAATTACTTTTAGTAAGTTGTCGAAAATAACCATGAAAATTTTAACTTAGTACGCAATACTTAAAATTCTGCATCCTTATTAGAACTCTAACAATTTTTAAATTCCAATTGCTCTTGGCATGCCTAAGTCAGACTCCTTAACTTTCACTGGCATTGCTTTTAAATGCGAAGAATGTTTGATTTCTCCAAAATGTTCTTTTATTGATTTCTTTTCTTAAGAGTCCTCCAACTTTTGTTCCATTTTTTGAAACCTGTCACGATCAATTGAATTTTTCTCGAAATGATGTAGTTATTTTGCTTGCTTTACTTTCGTTTTACCTGAAATAAGACATAGTCTAAGTAATGACATTTTTTTAGAAAAAAGATGCTTTTTATTCTCTAAGTATTGAACCAACATTTATTTAGTTCGTAAGTATATTTTTCTTAATAGATTATTGAAATAACTTTTCTTTCTTATCAAGTTAACGCTGTAGTCATACTTTTTAAGTTGTAGCCTTAATCTTTATGTAACTTAAAAAGGAGCTTAAAATTTATAAAGAAATTTTAATATTTTGTTTCAGCTTTCTCCCAAATCCAGCTCAGGGTGTTCCTTAATGACTATCCTTAATATATATTGTTAAATCGTTCGGAAAAAATAATGCACACCAGGTGTTTCAAATTTTTACTTAAATGTGAAAAAAAGAATGAAAACTTTTTCAAAACGGAAAGATTAAAATAATTAAATATCAGACTATTTGTCTAGTGAGACATGACCTTTTATTCTAAATCTCTTTTAAGTTTCATATTTAAATAAACTGATTTTGTTTGATTTGATTTTAATTCCTCTTTGTCCTTATTGACTTAATTAATGATTCGCAAGCGTCTTAACTCCTTCATTAAAATTTTTTCTCCTATTTGTCACAGCTTTTTATTAATATTTTTGAAAATGGATATGAAGGGTGGACATTGCAAAACATTTCGTTTATTATTCTTTTATTAATTGTTTTTTTATTCACCCATTTTTTTAACACTGCACTTTTTAATCATAAACCTTTCTAATACTTGCTAAAGAGTTAAATAAATAAAACTTAATTTTTGTAAAATACAAATGTTTTGGAAATGTTTTCAAATATTTGAAATTTACTGACAATATTTAAAACATATTATATCATAATTAAGGCTTACGGTGACGGCTTATAGTCATTTTATCATTTGTTTTAACACAATCGTTGATGGTTTAAGGAATTGCTAAATAATGTGTTCAATTAAGATCGCAGCATTTACTATATACAGGTGTTGGCTATTTTTTTATTCGATGAACTGCTATGTTATAAACAGGACTCGAAATTAAGGATAGTTTTTTAGTCCCAGACCTATCAATTTGACTGGAACAACCATAAAATAATTATGAGTAGTCCTCCAGATCAGCGATCAATGTAAAAAGATGGTATTCTCTTTTGGGTTCTTTTTTCGGGTTCATATTTTGGACAGTGTTTTTGCCACACAACATCATGTTTCAACATTATTGTGACATTTCATATTTTTCATTTAAATTCACTTTATTATATTTTTTTAAAATATATATATATATATATTTAAGATTGTGAAAGAACCAATAAAATGTGTTCAGAATAGTAATATCTTTGAGTAACTAATCCTTCGGACCAACAAATAAATTACCCTCTGATAAACACCCTTATTTTCCCCCGCTGTTAAATGCATTTTTGTAGTTTCTTTCTTGTCAAATGAGAGTCTTAGAATGAGTATTAATTGTTTTAATTAACTTATTTCTTAGAAAGTGTTCTTTTAAAATGAAATAATTAAAAAACAGAAGTTTGTTCTTTATTCTTTAAGTTTGATCTTTATTCTTTAAGTTCTGTTTGAATTTATTCTTTAAGTTTGATTTGATCAGAATCGCTGAAAATTAATAAAATAATATCTTCTAGGGTGGATTAAAAAAAGAGGGAAAAACTTAGCTAAAGTGAATTTTCTGACGAAAACTTGGACCGACGTAAAGGCAATTTCATTAAAATCCAAGGATAAAAAAAAGCAGAGGATGAAGAAAAATTTCTTTCGACATAACCTCGTAATAATCTCCACTTTTCGCTAAGTTTTCTATAAGTTAAACGAAAAAGAATCTAAGAAAAATAATCAAAATAATAAAAAAAAAAGTGGAAATAATCATCTTCATCTCTTTAAGAAGAAGTTTGAGGTAAGTGAAGCTAAAAAAAGAACAAAATGCATTAAAAAAATCTCATCAGGATAAGTGTTTGATCGATTGGGGTCTCAAAGGATTCCCCGGGATCATCTCTGGACCCACACCCCTGTTGCCAAGAAAAGGAACAGAAAAGACATACTCACGTGCGGAGAGCCAAAGTTCGTGCAGTTGCGTAATGGAATTAAAACGATTGTGGATCGATGATGACCAGTTGCCGTTTGATAGATGGTCTTTTAATCGATGTTCTTCAAATAGAGATAGAACTCTTTTTCTCCCCTGTTATTTAGGAAAAGGTTGGTTGATTCCTTTGGTTTAGTTCAGAAGGATATGGCATCATAAACCACCAAGCTAGATAAAATATTTCCCATAATTCCTTTCATTGATTACTTCGGGATTGAAAATGAATAGAAGGAGTTTAGATGTTAGCAGTAGTTTGATCTTGGGAATGATAATTGCCAGTTTTAAACTAGGCTTAATTGATTCCTTAGTTTAATTGGAATGAATATAAAGATCCTTCAAAGTGAGGTAAACCATAAAAGTTTTTCCACAATTCCTTTCATTGACTACTACGGGAATGGAAATGAATAAAAAAAGTTTAGATATTAGCAGAGGTTTGATCTTGGGAATGATAGTTTCTGGTTTTATATTAGGTTTAAATTATTCTTTTCTTTTGTTGGAAGGAATATATAGAACTGTCAAAATGAAGTAAGTCTTGAAAGTTTTCCCAAAATTTCTATCATTGGCTACTACGGTAATGAAAGTGGATAAAAAGATTTTAGATATTAGGAGACGTTTGATCTTGAATGATAATTGCCATTTTTATATTAAGTTTAAATTATTCTTTTGTTAAGTTTTAATGAATATATAGACCCCTCAAAATGAAGTAAACCATGAAAGTTTTTCCACGATTCCTTTCATTGACTACTACGGTAATGAAAATAAATAAAAAGATTTTAGATATTAGGAGAAGTTTGATCTTGAATGATAATTGCCATTTTTATATTAAGTTTAAATTATTCTTTTGTTTAGTTTTAATGAAAATATAGACCCGGAAATGTGAAGTAAATCATCCAGTTAGATAACTCCAGTTAGATAACCTGTGAGATCCATTGGACTAACTACTACTGTAATGAAAGTGAATGAAACTAGTTTAAAATCAGTCTAGTTAATAGCAGAAGTTTGATTTCCTGTTTAAAACTGCCAGTTTAAATGAGGTTTAAGTTAATCTTTGGTTTAGTAACATTTGAGTAAGCTACTAAAGTGGATTATAAACTTTTCCTAAAATTGTTTTTGTAGTGAAACTGGTTTAAAAAAAAAACTGCTCGTTGTTTTGATATCAGACGAAATTTGATTTAGGAAATAAAAATTTTGTGTTTAAATGATTATTTGATCTTGTTGGAGTAGATATAGATGGAGTATGAAAAAATAAACCATCAAGCTAGATAAAATATTTCTCGAAAATTCTTTTTAGTGACTTACTAATTTAACTTGAATAACAAGTATAGCTACTAGCGAGTTTTTTGGTGTCAGGAATAAAAAGTACCAGTTTAAATGAGATAAATATTATTTCTTAAATCAAGCAAAGCTAATTAAAATGAGGATATTCAAAAATAAAGAAATCTATCCTTTAATAAATTATTAACTAATCATTTATTGTGAAAAAAACTTTTATCCCAGATTTTGAGGTAAATTTCTTTAATTATTGAGATGCCTTATTTTCTTTGCATACAGCTTTCCTCTCGTAATTTGTCGTCACATTTCTTCAAAATTGAAAAGTAGTGCAAAAACAAAGATTTTGAAAATCTTTCCCTGATTCTTGGATGTTCAGAGCAAAATAAAGGGTGGGGAAATGAATGAAAATATAATGGATGGGAAATGAAAGTATAAAACAATTGTAACTCTAGTTTAAGAATGGTTTTTATTTATTTTTTCTTATTCGCATTGATAATTATGGGTTTTTTAACTGCCGATAATACTAATAACAATAGTATTAACGTGCTCACTATTGTAAACCAAATCAGAAAACATAATTAAATACAAGATGTATGTGTTTGTATATATCGTGAGATTAATATGTGGTCTTGATGTTAGTATCTTGAGGTTATGACAGGCACAGAACCTCGAACCTGTTATTGGTTCGTAAATATTGGCTCTATCTTTTTCAACTAACATGATCATCTTGCTGCAAAAGGTGAAAAGTGCTATTAGACTTTGAATGAACCAGCTAATATAAACCTACGGAAAATATCCTTATATCGGCTAATAATTTTAAACTGTCTCTATTATAAGGGTTTATATGTGAATTCATACTTAGGATTTGACCATGTGCAAAAATTTATCTACTTCCTGAACTGTTTTAGTATTTACCGCCTTTAGTTTCTTTATTTTTAACATGCATGTTCGTTCATCTTTTCCAATATCTGGAATATGTTTCTGAAAAATACATTTCAGTTAATTTTTCATAAATTGTTTCACAGTTGTTTGATTTGCATTAACATTTAAGTGAATGAAAAATATCCCGTTCTTTGAAGGAAACTATGTTAAAAAAGCGTTAAAAGGGTACAATTGTTATGCCCTTGAATCGAACCTGTCACTGAGAGCTTTGCTTGAATAAAACTATAAATTCGGTTTGTTGATAAAGCTTTTTGAAGATAAATGAAAACAATGCTAACATTTGTTTGTTGAGTTTTATCAAAAAACTGTAGCAACTACTAAGACTTATAAAAAAAGTTTTCTGAATTCAACCAAATTTTATTCCATAAAAATGTTGAAACTGTAAAACAAAAGTTTCTAAGCAAATGAAAAATAGCCATCTATTTATTGCTCACTAAACTCTGATTTCAGTTGCGAAAGAAGTGAGAATGGATATAATTTTAAAAATAAATTTTTAAAAAAAATAAGCATCATTGAAATATGGTAATGAAAACTCGCGTTATAATTGTCATGGAAATACATCTTACTCTCTCCAATATTCTAAAAGCGCAAGAGAGCGGGGTACAAGCGCTCTATGTAAATTTTTAACTTTTCAAACTCAGCGACGTCTCTTTTTTTTATTGCCCACTCAATGAAAAATACTTGTTCTTGTTCGGAAAGTCAAGAGAAAAAAGATACAGCTACCTCTCTCTCTCCCTATTTTGAATGGAAAAATAAAAAAGATGGCTATGAGCAAAACTTTGTTCCCCTATAAATTAGGATTTGATGTATTTATTTGTTTTTTATTCATGGTCTGAAAGAGGGAATATGCAAATGGGGGATAATGGAGTGACAAGGGCAGTGGTTTATCGATCGGGGCATGAACGACCGATTAAGTCAAACCAAATAGACCCGACTTTTTCTTTGATCCGGCTTGGCTGTGTTTTAGTATTCTGGATCATTTGGCGAAGAAATGTCTCAAATAAATCTTTTTGCTAATGGTATGAATTTTTTTAGGTTGTACTTTTGATTTTTCTTTGTACTTGGCTTGTACACAACGCTGTTTAAAACTGCTTATAAGTGTAAAATTATTTTTGATAAGACCTAGTTCGTTACTAAGTATAAAAACACCTCAATTGAATGTTATGTAATTAATAAAAAAATAATCTAAATATACCTTAATTATATATTGATATATAATAAATAAATTTTTAAATGAAAATAAAAAAAAATATGTAATAATAATAAAAATAATATAGGTATAACGCAATATTCAAGGAATGTGCGTAGCCAAATTATTCAACAAAAAATAAGCACCTTTTAAGCACTTTTCAAGCACTCAAAAAATATTTTTAAACATTTTACAAAAATATCATAATTAGGAAGGGTTGGAAAGCTTTTGACATTGTTTTTGATAATTGTCAAAAATCATGAATTTTGAATCATGTAAAACGAATGGCGTTTTCATACGCTACGGACTGACAATACGCCGAAATAGATTGGGGTTGAATTAATTGTGAAAACGTTGAATGTGATCTGTGTCTTTTTGCATAATTCGAAGCGAAAATCAACATAGTAAAGGAAAAACCTCATTTTTGAAAAAAGGGAAAATTAAGCACTTTTTAAAAACACTTAATGAAAAAAGCACCTTTAAGGACTTTTAAAAAACAAAAATAAGCACCTTTAAGCACTTTTTAAAAACGCTACGCACCCTAAAAGAAATACAGGAGTTTGCGAAATAATATTTTTTTTTCAATAATATGAAACACAACACACAATGAAGACTTGAAAAGTATTAAATATCATTGCGTTTGGAAAAAAATTATTTTGATTCTTCACTTAAGATTAACTATTTAGTAAAAACCCCATGTGAAATTATAAAAAATAAAAAAATTTCCAACGCCTATCCATATATTGATATTCGTCATTAAGGTAACAAAACGGCTGATGTGTTTACCATTCTTTCAGGGGGCACATTATTAGGTGGGCCCTACGTTACCCCCACATTAGGAAGGACAGATACTAGTACAGAGAGAAGAAGGAAAATTTCTCCATGTTTCTGATCAGGATTTAAACCCGGGACTTTTCTCTCGTCAAGTCAGTTCCTGACATCTTGATAAGCCGAACAGCCGGTATGGCTGTTCGGCTTATCAAAAAATCTTTTAAAATTTTAAATATGGCTAACTACATTATTTACTATCACAAACTATGTAGCAAATGCTTTGTGGAATACTTGTTAAGAAAATAGATTAAAAAAAATTACTCTGAGCAACTTTCACCTTTTATGTTTTCTCTTTGTCTTTACAATAGGGCACCGAAAATCACAAATAATCGAAAATGAAATACCTTTTTCAATTCTGGCTTATACTTAAGGTGCTATGCCTAAAAATTTGTTCAAATGATAAAGAGTTAAATGGAATTATAATAATAATAGAAAGTCATAAGGACTCATCATTTCCATGTATCAGTTTTAAAACCACCATTTTAAAGTCATTCTGTTAAACAAAAGTGCATAAAATTGTTCTTAACACACGACTTCTTAAAACCAGAAGTCATATAAAACGAACGCTGACGCATAATTAATATGTGCCAACTTTGTATTAAATGAGAAAAATGAGGATCAACAACAGAATTTATATGTATAATATAGTTCGTTTCTAAAAATAAATGCATACGTTTCATCAATTATCCAATTTTTTATGCATTTATTGCATTAAATATGTAATGATGAAATGATGAATGCTAATCATCTATCATCATTCAAGTACTGGTTAAAGCTAATTGTAACATAGCATTGATCAGTATTGTGCCTTATTATTTGATATCGTTGGATAGATTGTCCTGGAGTTGAAAATTGCACCCTAGGTTTTTAGGTTGAAGTAAGCTTATACCTATATTTAAAATATTATTACTTTCCTTATGTTTGAAAATAGTTTATTAAAGTCACTTATTAGGTCAATTTAAGCGGGATAATTAATTAGTTTAATTACAAAAATAATCCTTAGGTATCATTGAAAATTTTAAAAATGTGTGTTTGTTAATGTTGAAAAATTTAATGGTTTATTCCTTTTCTCCTGAAATAATATTTATGTCCTCAATTTACCAATTTATTAACATTCGTGAGTTAATGGATTTTAATATAATTTACGCAATCTGCTAGTTGAAAATACACATGCTAATAAGAAGCCTTGTTTCACTCTTAATTTTAATTAAGTAATGTCTTAACTTTAATTAGAATTTAATGGTCTCAATACAAAGGATTTTTTCTATTCTAAATTAATAATAATCCATCTGTAGAACATTTCATTAAGGTTCCACTTATTATTCGAAAGAAGGTCACTTTTTTATTATTTGAGATTTTTTTTAATCCTTTCATATTTAATAACCCTCGAATTATCAATACTACTAGTTGTTGTACTTAAACTTACAAAAAAAAGTACTTTTGATACATTTTTGTGATATTTTGTTATGGTAAATGACATCAGTTGATGTTTACCAAAATTGTTAGGTTAAGTTGACGATTATTTAACTTTCTTGTCCCTTCAGCAAAGTAATTCGTTTGAATTGAGTATATTAGCAGCATAAAGCTGGCAATTGAACTTAATCCAGCTAAATCATCTTCTTTATCATTCCGGCTGCTCAAATGCAGGTTCTCAACATTTAATCTTCTCCAAATCATCTCAGTTGGCTCTCCAAAAATCTCCTTCAGCAGATATAACCCTTGAAATCGGTGGCACTAAAAAGATCACCAAAAATGATCGCCAAACTTGAATCCGGTAAAGTTTTCTGTGGTTGACGGGCCGCTCCGCCCAAGCGAAGGGGGTTTGAGATTAATATCCCCTTCGAACTCCGGGAACACAATCCGGCACCATCCATCTCCTGACATCGGCAGCCATCACTTCACCCTCTCCCCCCTCTACCTAACCAACGGAATGTAGCGCCCCCATGCCCCCTGCACATAAAAGGACCGAAAGAGGCAGACAAAAGCCCCGGATCCCACCTTTCCCTATGGAGGTTCCCTTAACAAATCCAGTTTGGCCTTTTATGTGGTCAATTAGAACAATGGTATGCATGAAGGGGGGGGGTATGACATAATAGTAATGATGCCTTTGTTAGGCACCCCCCCTCGCCACCGCTTACGTGATTTTAGGGCTTGTAACAGTGATGCAGGACAGGTCTTTTCAGAGTTATGGGTGAGAAATCGACTGACAATGTCTGGTTCCAGTGTTTTCGGCTTTTATTTATTATTCCTGCGATTTAAAGGTTATTTCTGGATTTGTGTAGAATAATGAATTTCCTATGACGTATTTTGTAGGGGCGTTTTGTGGGAATAATTATAAATACGCTCTTTTAAAAAGCTCTTCATTGAATTTTAGCTTGAAGCCACCATCTATATTAGTCTTGCGTGGCACCGAAATTGCGGGGATTTAAAGTGTCGAGGTTGGTCACACTTGATTTATTCTTAACTGTGTTTGATCTATTGCTCTTTTTTTAAAATTATATACATACGTCTCACCTCATTCTGAAAAAGCTATTGATTATTGATCAAAATCTAACCAACACCTAAATTTTTTTTTTAGTTACATAATTTTGAAATCAAATACATGGCATAAAAAATATGGTAGCATTGCTATTTTAAGTTAGGGAAGTGTCATGTTTATTAGTATCATATATTTGTATATATATATAGATTGTATGACTATTTTGCTCTCTAATTTAAACTTTACCTACAACTCAGGAACCTTTCTGTGCACAAACATTGAGGATGGTGTAATTAATGTACTTTTTTGTGTCTTGTCCATTACGTTCCTAGCATTTCTATTTTTTTTCTTCGAAAATAAAATAAAAAGTTTTTTAAAAGTATGTTTTTTATCTTTGAAGACAGAGGCACGTGTGAAGTTCTTTTTGTTATTATAGTTACATTTCTAAAATACCGTACCGTACCGCAATAAGTTTGTGAAAGCGACATAAGTAGGACTCGAAAAACAATTAGCCACAAAACAGCTATTTGTTTTAAAGTCAGTTACTTTAAATAAAAAAATTTCGAACACTATTTTAGTTGCAATCATGAAATAAATAAAATAAATGTACTTACTTTCTTAGATAGACACATTACTGATTATGAATACATGGTTATTAAAGCATTCAAGCAGTTGGATAACATTCAAATAACTTTCGAAATAATATCAAATAAACCGAGTTAAAACTGTCTAAAATATAAATACAGGGTTATTCATAATTCCCTCCGGGGTTTCGAAGCGTTATAGTAAAAAAAATAAGACGAATATGAAAAAAAGAAGCATCTGAAATTATTCCGAAACTATTCAAGTTTTACTTACATACATTACAGGTGTTCTATGTGTGAACTCTTGATCACACGACATACAGCAATGCGATAGTCCAGTTCCTGCCCGGAGGGAATTATGAATAATCCTGTATAAAAATCTCATCAAAGAAGTATTTTTATTATCCACAATTAAAAAATCTACATTCAATTAATGCTTTATTGTAACAAACTACTCAAAATTACTATGCAAATTTATGCTTATTTTGCATTCGTTTGCGTTGCATATTTGAGAATATAAATTAATTAAGTGATAAAAAAATACCGCAATCAAAACTGGACGAATAATTAAAGAAGTTTATAAAGACAAAGGTAGAGTCAAAGTTATCAGTAGCCAATTATTTTGCCAAATGAATACAACCTCTTTTAGTTATAACCAAATTTTCAGCCTCTCAAAAATATTTTCCTTTAAATGTTTCCTATATGAAAAAGTGTTGATTTTATTATTAGAAATGCGAAATATTTTATTAATTGTTAACTTAATTAGTAAAACTTCTATTATTTGTTTCTAATGGATATTTTTTGAAATTTTCACAAATAAAATTTTCATATGAAATATATATTTCATTTTATTTGTTTCAAGTGAAAGTTACGTGATTTTTCAACCTAACAAGCAAGTGAGATTTAATACCTAAAAACTTGGAAGTTTTATTCATTCTATAGAGGCAGCCCTTTAAAACTCTTTTTAGCTGTTACTTATGAATAATGACTATATAGCGCAAATAAATGCTAGGTTATTTTTCCTTGAACAAAATTCATGTTTATAAAAGCTTGATAAACACTTTAGAAAATATAAAGGTCTCATAAATAACAGCGTAGAATGAAATGTTTTTTTTTAAGAAAATTTTTTGAGAGATTAAACCTGAATGAAAGAGATAAAAAAGTGCTGACTTCCGCTAACGACATTACTCAGGGGTTGGGGTATTGTTGAGTAGAAGCATTGCCCCCCTCCCCCATATTTATCACGACTTTAAGACGTAAAGCTTTAGGTGAAAAATAATCTTTTGATTTTTTTTCTTCCAAATATTAACTGAAATGCTTGCACAACTTGTAATCTTGAGAATATATTAAAACCATTCGTTTTAAATTTTATATTTTTAGTTTTATTAATTTTATTTTATAAATATGTTATACTTTTATTTATATTTCTAAAATCCTTATCAACAATAAAATTATAACTTCGCATTAAGGTATAAACTGTTATAAAAGTGAGTGTGAAAGAATTATAAATATTTTTAATAAATAACTATAGAGATTAAGCTGAGCAAATGATAGAGTTAAAATACTGAAATGCCAATTTATTTGTCGGATGAAGAGTAATCTTTTTATTTTCATTCGAATGGGATACCTGCAAGTGACGTAGGGGGGTATCTCGATCCTGATTGGTTGTTGAAACGTGGCAACTGTTTACGTTAGCAACTGATCTTTTCATTCTATTTCGAGTAAATCAAACCTCTCAAGTATCAAGCTATACATTCTATATTCTTTCACTATATATTTTTTACTTAATACAAAGACATGCACGGAACAAAGTAGAACATAAACAAAATAATTACGCATTGAAGTTGCCAGTCACATAAAACAAAAATATATCAAAGTTACAATAAAACACATAAACAAATAATAAATCTAAGTTAAGTAAGAGACGTAGACAAGTACGAATTCTATTTCAACAAATTCGATGTGTGATATTACGCTGTATTTAATTAACTTCACATTAATTAATATTCTAACTTATGTGCAGACACTTACCTCAACTTTATCACGCCAATTTGCTTATAAGCAATCAGCTGACGCTGACGTGATGGGTCACATGTGTGGGTATCTGTTATCATCTTCTTGAAGTGCAAGCAGCCGATTTCCAACTCTTAAAAATTATAACCTTCTAATAAAAACTTTTTGAAACATAAAACTAATTCTGTGTTGAAAAAATTTACATTCATTCAAACATGTCAAAATATTTTTATAGAAATATTGTAACATTTCTTTTAAATTTATTACTATTTAAACTATGTAAACTCTGCAAAAAATTTAATATACTTCATTTTAAATAAAAGCTCAGTTTTCCTGAATTTTGTAATAACTCATTTGGCAAAATATGTTAAAAAATTTATTTTGGTTTGCATGGTCTCAATTTTATTTTTTTAGCAAATAGAAATAATATTTACACTTAGTGAAATTTTTTTTAACCTAATTATGAAATATTTCTAAAAGTATTTTTATAACACAACTTCTTCATTTTAATTTAGAACAAAATGTAAATTTGTTTTAAAATTTTTGAAGCAAAAGGAACATTAAAAAATTTCAAAACTGGTATGAAGTAGAAAATCAAGATTTATTATTTAACAAATAGTGATTATTGTTAACATTATTTTTTTAAAAATAACTTCATTTTGTTTCTTTTTTAAATTTATTTAAAGCTTAATTTCTGCAAACAAATTGATATTGTTATTAAAATTACTGAATAATTTTTTCTACAAAAATATCTTGCATTTTTTTTTAAATGTAGATTTTTCCAAGGCTAAATAAATCCATTCAATAGCTTTAAATCACTATTCTTGCTTTAGGCAAAAAAGTGAATAAAAAATAAAAAAAATTTTGCACCCTCTAAAATGGATTCTCTCGCCAAGTCAACAGCTCTTCGACAATAATTGGCATCTGCCCTTAAATAATATTAAAAAACTTTAAAGTTCACATCAACTAAAAAATATCTTTCCAAACTTTAGCAGTATCACACTGTGCTTTAACAAAAATAAATACACAAAAATAGAGAACATCAAAGCTTCGGGGTTGTCCTCCATTTTCAAACTTAAATAAAAGAGAAAAAAAATCTCGGATACCATACTCTTTTTTTACTTTCTTTGAACCCTGAGGTAAGTGAGATTTTTCCCTCTGTCGTTCTAACGAGATGCTTTAACGCATCTAGTTCCGAACAGAAGCCCCAGGCGGCTATTACTTCTGTGGTAAACCAAAGAAACAATAAAAAAAAAGTGAACAAAAATAAATAAATAGGCTGAGATAGAAAATTTTCCTTATGTAGGTTGTGAGGAAAAACTTTTCTCGCCATTTAATTGATAAGATGAGAGGGAGGTACTGCTCCCGAAATTTTCCTTTTATTTCCGGATTTTATTGTGCTCCTTTTTCGGAACTTCGTACTATTTTTGTGATTTAAGATTTTTCTTTTTCTAGAGAGAGTTTCGTTATTTTTATATATTGTTCATTTATGCATTGTAGGGAAATAATTAAAGGACTTTTATTACCTGTATTTTATGTTTTTATGCATTTACTGGCATTAAATAATGGATACTTTTAATGGCGTTATTGTTCCGTACCTAATAGAAACTATTCTGTAATATCTTTCGCAATAATAGCTGCTTTTTTTTTTAAATAAAAGTTATCATGAAGAATATTTTTTTTATATAATTTTCTTAATGTTTATGAAATATTTTAACGTAATAGCACATAAATGTGGTAGCCTTTTTCTGAAAATAACTACATAAAAATAACATCAGCATTATTTCACTTTTTTTTTATCTGGTTACAATGTAAAAATATTACTGCATTTTGTTAATTTTGATGGTTTAAAAATTAAAGTAATTTAACCTGATGTTGTCAGATTGGGAAAATTATTCATAAAAAGCAGACAAAAATCTAAACAAACTCTATTAAAATTGTTGTTCACAATCAAGTACAGAAAAAAAGATCAATAAATTCAAATAAAAAAATTTCTCTTTAAAAATAAAACACAAATATGTCTTAATAATAAAAATGTCTTAAAAATAAATGTGTCTTAATGAATATGTCTTAAAATTAAACACATCTAAATTTATTTATTTTTAACGGAAAAAGAAAAAAATTTAAATCAGTTCTATTAAAACTTATTCCTTAACAGAAAAAGAGAAAAATTTAAATAAACTCAATCAAAGCTATTACTTTTCATTAAAAATAGAGAGAAAAAATTCTTAAAACTATTTAATAAATCCCACTATATTTAAAAATATTAATAAATTCTATGAAACTATTTCTCTCTGTGAATTGAAAAAAAAAATTATAATTAAATATTGTAATATTAACACGAAGAATAAATCGAAACCTAATGTTAATATAATTTAATTACGCAAATAAAGGTTTCAAGTCTTTTAGTTTGTGTTAAATAATTTAAACACAGTTTAATATTGATAGTTTTAGCTATTAGGCATAAATAAAAATACAGTGAAAAGCATTATTAATTTAAGATACAGAAATTTTAATTATTTATTTATATTCTTATTTATCAAATAAGGGTAATACCATTCTTACTACAACATTTCGTGTAATTCAAATTATTTTCAAACATTTTCTCGCTGAATTTTCTTCAAGCCTATAACTTGATTTGTCAACTTTAACTATTTAATAACGTTAAGTACGATTGTTAACGATTCAAACAATAATAATCGTAATTAAAAAAAAAATTTGTCTCTTATGTGAATATGGTTGGTAATAAATGCGTTTTCTTTTTACAAAAGAAACATGAATGAACCAAATTAAATTTACCTTTATCTTAAAAGAAAGAAATATCATAAAATGCTGACTCAAAATATAATTCTACATTTTCGCAGTTAAAGTTTTTTGTCTCTAAACAAAATATATAAAGTTAAAAACTGTAATCTACAGAAATCTAATTTTGAAAACTGCTTTTTTAATTTTTCATACCGAGAAAAATTCTTTCAATTTAATTTAACTATCAAAACGTAATAAAATTAATGCGACTAATATGTTTCAAACTTAGCTATCTGCCTTTTCTATAAATAGACTCAAAATAAGACACTTAACTTAATTTTGAGCTTTAAAATTTATTCTTAAGCATAAATTTTAAATTATTCTTAGTTTATTCCTTTAATTTACTCTTATGAATAATTTTAAAGCTCAAAAGTCTGATATAAATATAGTATTCATAATGCAAACTTAATAGTAGTTTTGAGCTATGCATGAATACGATTGAAAAAGAATTGTGAAAAAATCAAAATTAAATATTGGTATCTAATGTGCTTTCCAATAAAACTATGTTGTTTCTAAAGCCACTTGCCAATATATCAGTAAGCCTGTTTGGTGAAACCAAGCGAATTTGCGTTTCTCGTTGTTCAGTGGCGCCATCTATGACCAAGAATACGACTTCAGCCACACACTCGTCACAACCCGTTTATAGGGCGGACCCATTCATTCATCCACAGATCGTAATTTTGACCTGAACCAGAGAACGATCAATTTCCAATTCAATACCCCCAGAGGTATAATTTGTTAATAAAACTACATTTATAAATATAACAAAAATAGTGTCTTTATATACTATCTTTGTATACAGATGTAAGATACTATTTTAGATCCTTATAAAATATTATCTTTATATACAATCTTTGCATACAGATATAAGATACTATTTTAGATCTTTATAAAATAGTATCTTTATATACAGATATAAGATACTATTTTAGATCTTTATAAAATAGTATCTTTATATAGTATCTTTGTATACAGATATAAGATACTATTTGAGATCTTTATAAAATAGTATCTTTCTATAATAAAATGAAAACAAATGAAAGTAATAATTTCATTTGTTTTCATTTTCTTCAAATAAATGCAAAAAGTTCTTAAAGGCGACCAAAAGTAAATTGCTTAAAATCTTTTAAAAATTCCCTATGCAATAGGGATAATTGTTATTCGAAAATTAAATAAACAGCCATTAAGCATTAAAAGTAATAATAACTTTTTAATTTCCCTCAAAACAGTTTCAGAAAAAAACGGGATGGGGAAGAAAAACTACATTTCTCCTTGGAAATAACTCGTTACTAAATTGAATTAGATTCATCTAACTTTCTAATAAGCTTCCAAAAGAAAATTGAATAAACTTTTTTTTTTTCCTTGGGAGAAAAAGTAAGGAAAATTGCTGGCGAAAGAAAAAAAGAGGAGAACTTGACAATTCATTTTAATTGCGAATCAGCATACATAAGAGGGGAAGACCATAGCTGGTGAAAGAAAAAAATTTCCCTTTTTCTTACATATTAAGCTTGAAAATATTAAAATCATAAAACTATTCTTTTCGTTATATCGATTTTGGGTCATTGTAACCAGTGGAAATTTATTCAGCCAATAAAATGCTGCTAGGTTGCAGGGCATGTAATTTCCACTCTCTCTTCTGGCTGCGTATCAGTGAATAAAATACAAAGCAGTTGTCCGGTATTGCAAAGAAAATCCATAAAACGGGTCTCTTTAATAGGTAATTGAATTTGGGAACATTCCGGAGTAATTGAAAATGCATTCACCCCTTAATAAGTTCTTCGTTCATTTCATTTTCAGGGTCGGTGAAGATGTTCTTCTAATTGAATAGCAACAAGACCCTGGTTTTCTCAGTAAACGTTTATTTATGCGTAAATGAGAAGAAAAAAGTACTTTTTTCCCTTGGGAAAATGGAATATTTTGTTAAATAGTATGAGCTTATAACAATAAATAATATTTAACAGCCAAAAGTTTCTCGGAAGTACACGGTTACTAAAATAATGGGAAGGTTTGTATAATTTTTTTCTCCCGAAATTGTAATTTAATGCGCTATTAAGCTTAAAAAAAGAGAACATTGCTAAAAAATAGTTCCTTTTTAAAATTGCATCAAATTGTTTTTTCGCTCTTTTTTATTACTTATTTTTGTTTTATTTATTTACAGAATGCCAATATTCGTGTATTAATTGTTGAGTTTAGTAGAAAAAGATTTTCAGCAACACTTTTAAATAAAATTTAGTCTTTGGAGAAAGAGTTTATTTTGCCATTATTTAACTATACAATATTCTTTTATTTTTCAAAATCTTGCAACTTCTTAGACCTCAAGAGGAAGAAAGTACTAAATGACTCTCTAAAAATGTTTTCGAAGTGGAAGAAGGTGCAAAATGAAACATTTGAAACCGGTTAGCTCTTGGGAAATTTAGGAAATAAGTTCATTTGGCAGCATATTTAAATGCCAAAAGTGTGATCATTTGCACGCGAACAGTTTAAATGAGTGTTATGGATTTATAGATTTCATTAATTGATAGCTTGAGACGAAGAAGTAAAAGCAAGTCATGTTCTTAATTTCCTATTATCAACGTAAACAACTTTGAAGCTAATTTATGCAAATTAATCAAAATGTCACTTAGACTCTTTCAATTCTTAAGGAACCTCTTAATTTCAAATTTAACCTCAATCTGCCTTTCAATTTTCATCAAAGTTTTGATTAAAAGAAAATTTAAATTTCGGTATTTTTAAACATTGATAGTGAAAAGTTAATGATCTAATAGGATAATTATTTCTGTGATTTTATTTTTAAAAATTGATATATTTCGTATTTTTATTTCTCTTGCATAAAATATTTAAATTCTGAAATAAGTGTTAAATCTATTTTCTGTCATGGTTTGAAAAAATTAAAGTTTAAAATCAACAAACTATCTCTAGCTAAAGCAAATTACGTAGCCCGCCCAATTTGTGCTTGCATAAAATAGTTACTCCTTCAATTTTCCCTGTAGAAACAACAACAAAAACAGTGATTAGAGAAAGCCAAATTCATCAATATGACTAATTTATAGAATAATTTTAAAATCGATAGATTTTTCAGTTTTAACAAAATTTAACTAAAGTCCCTCAAAATTTAAAAATTAGTAATAAGGTATAAAAAAAAACAATACAAAAAATAATACTCTAATATAAATAAAAGCTAGGCATAATTTTACTTAACTGATGTAAAATTACTTTTTTTTTCATACAAATTTTATCTAAATTTAAAATGTTTCCATTATTTGTATATTTATAAAGTTTAAGTGAAATCATTCTAAACGATAATCTTAATTTTCATAGCAAACAATATTTCAACGTCGCAAACAATATTTAAAAGGTCTGAAAAAAAATCGTGCTTTTTGACCGAAAACTCAGTTATTACCGTCAGATTTTTGTAATTTCTTTTTCTTTGCATGGCTTGTCTGTTTAAGAACAAAACAAGCTTACGTATTGTCTAAACTGCATCCAATATAATGTTTAAAATCTTAAAACAATGAAACAAATATTAAAAAGAAGCGTTGAAGCAAATAATCGACGTTCAAAAATGTGTAATCTTTACATTTTCGAACGACCCCTCTTATATTTGTTTCCATAACATGAAATCCAAGAGTAGAAATTCTCCGAAGCGAACGTAATCCTCTTACATTGCAACAAAACAGGGATATATTAATTTAGAAACTCAACACAAAGGCTATGCTTCATTTGAGCCGCTCTTTTCCAGTTTTTTTCCCGACTCCTCCCTCTCCCAAACCTCATCGCTCCTTTAATATCCCTTTTACAAGGAGAGTTCCAGTATTCAAATCTCAGTAACTGTAACCAAATGCATGAACCAAAGCGATCGCATTATCGGCCCACAAAATGAAACATTAAATACTAAAAGAAAACAAAAGTTGCTAATCGCTTGGCATTGATGCGCTGTTTTGTCTCTACTACGTAAAGCTACTTTGGCGCATTTTAAATTTTGCTTTTCGATTGATCTCTTTCCTTTTTTTTATTTTTCAATTAATGGTTCGCTATTTTGGCCGTCATTTTGTGTATTGGAGATAAATAGTTGCATCCTAATAACTGTTGCGAAATCGAACATTTTTTTTATATTTTTGTTTGGCGAGGAAGAAAGATCGGTTCCGCCCAAATGGCTTCGTTTTAATTTGTTAGTATTATAATGGTGTTTTAAGGTTCAATTACTTGGCTGTTTTATAGTTCTTTGCTGCTAATATAGTTTTCATTAATTGAATTAATGGGAGCTTTCGAGCATTATTAAATGGGAGTTTTCTTAAAATTAAGTATTAGGAACATTTTTTGAAGTTTTTCGTAGAAATCGTTTTTAAAAGTTTGGTTTAACTCAGAGAATAGAAGAGCAACATTTAATTGAGAGTGTGTGCTTTCCCATTGACTCTTTGTAAGAGTCTTAAATTCTTAGAATTTTTTAAATTGTAATGTTTTATTTAATTTTGTTGGCTGAAATTTTCTAATTTCTTAAATCTTTAATTTTTCATCCAAAATAATACATTATTGTAAGGCATATAGTGGAAGAACGCTTTGTGTGTTCAGGAAGTTGCTTTCAAAACATATATTTAAATTAAAGCCCTTCTTATTTAGAAACATGGTAGAATTTTCTATGTGGGAAAGAAGAGCACATAGGAACAATATAGAGGAAGAACATGTATTGAGACATTTGTGTGAATTTTTAAAAAAAAACCTACCTTTGAGTGTATGATAATATCGGAAATATATGTACAAAACATATTTTTTCATTAATCGCACTACTTTCATTAAGTGTTTGGTAAAATAATTAATGTTCTACACTGACAACTGACCTCCACTCGATTTTAAAAACAGAAATTGAATGTGTAACATGTTTTTCCTCTAAGCTTTTCAATTTAATTCATAGTTGAACATCACAATAGCGTAACAGTAAGGAGCTGAGACAATGTAAGCATAAGCTGTAACATTTGGACATAAATTTTTTTTTAAATTTCAGAATACAGAATTGTTGCTATCGGTCCTTAAATTTTGTTACACGTGATTAATTAACATAACATATTGTTTGTAAGAATTATTTTGAACAATATTTTATACGTCATTCCAAAAGCTCTAATCATACTTATTCAGTCATAAGATAAAATTAAACTCGAAAACTTTTTAAGCGATTTGAAAAAGTTTTGCACACAATTATAAAATTCGTTTATCCAAAGATAATTAATCTAATAAAGATTGGAAAATATAAATTTTAATAAAAATTTGTTATTTTACTTAATAATAATCGAAACAAATTTGAATTGTAAGGTATAAAATTTTTACTGCATTTTAAAGTATGTAATTTTAAAAGTCAAAATGCAAATTGTGAGCGAAATTGCTTGGATAGTCCTCGAGAAATTGAATTTTATAAAAAAGCCGTATATTTAAAATTCTATTTCTCTATATTTATTCAACCAATTTCGCTCAAATTTTGGTATTTTGCTCCATGTAAAATTACATAATTTAAAACGATGTAAAAAAAACTATATGCCTTACAATTAAATCAAAATTTTTTCGACTATTATCAAATAAAGTAATAGAAAAAAAAATGAATATTTACTAAAAGTTATATTTCTCGTGGAATTATCTTTGGATAAACGAATTTTGTCAGAAATCCGAATCCATTAAAAAAAAAGATATGCTTATTCAGAGAAAGTACGTTTTTGCATCTGATTTTGTAACTTAAAATATCGTCTGCACTAATTAATTAGCATATTTGAGATCATCCCCTCGAACTATTAAGATTGAGTCATAGAATCCAATCCTTAGATCCAATTCTTGAAGATCCAATCTTTAGATCAAAAGTTATTCATTTATTTTTTTATATTATTATTTTTTTTGCCGCACTGTACTACACAATAAAATACAATTTTCTCTATATATTCAATGAAATATAAACTTAAAATGAAAAAACAAAGTTTGTTCATAAAGATTTTCTAAGAATGGTGCATTTAATTTATTTGATACCGGTAGAGATTTAAAATAATTAAATTATTTTACATGCTTTTCAAGAATATCATTTACATTTCATTAATTTCCAAATAGTTAAAATCTGACAGTTTTTAATTTCTTTATTTGTTTAAAATTGAAAAATCTTCCTTTTAAATATTAATTTTCGTTGTTCATGCGTTTGCCATACATTTTTTTATAATTTTTTATTTCATATGTATTGATTTAATTCAGTAATGTGAATATTTCAGAAATTAATTATGTATAGCAAAATATAAACATACAAAATATACTTCTTAATCATTTTTAAACAAAATGGTCTAGTGAGTCTTTAAGTATTACTCTACTGTTTTGTTTAAGTGTAAATCGAAAAGAAGCATCTGGAATTGAGCTAGTCACTCAAATTCTTCCAAATATGCCCTTCCTTGTTTCTTGAAAGTGCATTTGTGGGTTCGAAACTTCACTTGCAGATGACTTTCCATAGAAATAAATAAACAGCAACCACTTTCAACCAAAAATGTCTCGCCGAGAATAAAAGAACGTAAACCATTTCTTCGACAACACGGAAGAGTACATTAATATGAAAGAGAAAGGATATTATTAGAATATAAAACAAAAAACTGAGAAAACGAGGCGCTTAGTTGAAACAATGGAGACGCTCGAGACTTTTAAAATGTGAATCAGGAAAGCGAAAATGCATTTGCGCTTCGAATTTAAGTAATTTCTCCTCTTATCTTCTTCATAAAAGCGGAATTTTGAGTGAAATGGTAAACAATGTTGTAAAAAATGTTTTCATGATTAAAATGGCAAATCGGCGTAGGGCTGTAAATGTTTTATTTGTTTACTTTAAATGCAGAACAGTTTTATTTTTTTTGTTTTCTTTCATCATATGATGGGACAAGTTTAAATCAGTTTAGAAAAATGATTCTGATTTTGTTTAGAAGAAATGTAGTTTGAATGAATATTTTATGCTTACATTTTTTTATCCTCCAAGAATATGAATTTTTAAAAACTAGATTCGTATTTTTAAAATTAGATGTGAGAAATTGCCGAGAAGTAACGTGAATGTGAATATTTCGTGTTCGTGTGAATATATTTCAAAATCGTGAATATTTAAATGGTAGTGCTGGTACGTTTTCAATTATAGCAATTTAAAACACATTTTAGTAGTAAGGAATGAAATATTTTTGTTCGAAAATATCGCATTTCTATTACTTTAATATTTCTGCAAATGTTCCTTAGCTACATTTGGTTTACAGTTTAGTACATTTTTTGTAATTTTATTGTTTGTTTTTTTATAACTTAATCTAACGTTATGCAAATATTCCTGGAGCACACAAATAAAATTTAATTTCGAATTAAATGGAATACATTTATTTGCAAATATTCAATTAAAAATTAAAATTATTATTTTTGTTCGCACAGGCTACCACTAAAACGTAAAAATATTGTTATACGTACACATTCAGTAGAAAAGATGAAATTGATCTCATGTAAAATACATAAATTTTCCTTTTTATCTTCTTTTATATTTCAATTTCACCTCTCTCTTTTTAATTTAATTTTTTCTGTTTTATATTTCATAATATACAATTTTATATTATGATATAAAACTTAGCTCATAGTATCGTAAATACGCATGGTATCATTTACGTTAATAGTTAGCGTATAGTATCATAAATAACATGACGAAAAGCAGCCGTTGTTCAGGGGATAGAGAGTTCACCTCTCTATAAGGTGCACCCAGGTTCAGATTCCAGGGGTGGCTAGTTGGTACAAATTCTGCTTCTCGCTCGCATCGACCACAGAGCTGACGTAAAATATTCTCAGTGGTAAGCGGATTATGGGTTAGAATCCCCTTACCGTCGGGCCAACAATGTTATGTTTTTCACCCCAACACAGGTTAGTTCCATCAAAAAGTCCACCTCGAAGGCTATCTTGTCCTAATGCTTGATCTAGGAGTTCCCTTGACTTCTGGGTTGATTTCAAAATTACAAGACTAGAGAGTTGAACATTGATAGACGTTAACTAAAAATTGTGTCGGCTTTTTAATGCCGGTTGTAAAATAAAATAACATGGCAAAAGGGTTAAGTGTAGCGATCATTGCTTGTAAAAGCTTATTACGTCACAAAATATATCGTTATCTAACATTATTTTTGCGTGTAATGTATAGTCTCTCAACCAATCACTAACCTCTATGTCTTCTGTCACGATAGTCACGAGTTTGCCTAAAAGTTTAGGGGAGAGGGGGGCACATGTGAACAGGGGGCACATGTGAACATGGTATGTTTTNCTCAAAAAATTCCACAAGACAAAGAAAATACTATTTAAACATATGGACTTTTTTACTATGAAAAATTGATGATATTTTTCGAAAAGTGAAGAAATAAAAAAATTTGTTCACATGTGCCCCCCTCTCCCCTATGTGTTATTGTCAGAGGAGCATAGTACAATTTATTTGATTGAGTGCTTCAGTCGAAGGACACAGATAGTGATTTATTTGATCAAGGGGACATATCATTCAATATCTTTAAACGTTACTGTCACGGACGCTTGATTTTACGATAAATTTGGTTGTGTGTAATAATTGGCTTGCAATTGCATATTGTAACTCTTATCTTTTTTTTTACTCGCTTAAATAAGTTTCTTTCGTTACAAATTTCCACTTGTGGGGTAAGATACACGTTATCCAGTTTTTTATTGCCAATATATGCTATAGAATTTATATGGATATGAATGTATTTTTTGTATGTTTCGGTATCCGACTAAGTTCAGCCCATTTTTTTTAAAAAATAGCTTTAATAAAAATTTTAATTTGGTATGCAGGAGTACTAACGTAACTGACTCAATTTTTCTTTAAAAATTTCAAATAGTTTTTCAATACAAAGGCAAATTTGAGTATAAAATCTACGAATTTTTTATGTCACTCCAACGGCTCTACAACAAATTGTAATGAATAAATTTCAAAATAATTTTTCCCTGATTAATAATATGATTGTCTGCGTTTTGAACAAAAATCTTTAAAAAGTTTCTGACATACAGTGAAATAAAATTAAATTTATTGCTCGGTATTGATATTTTAACTAAATTTTCTTACTTAAAGCATAATAAAAATAATAAATTAACACTTAGACCTTAGATTTTAGTTTAAACATAGCTAACATTATACAAAATCAACATGGTAAGAATTTTATATTAAGCATTTTTTTTGTTATGAGTGTTAAGAGATTTTCTTAAAACTACTGTTTCTCTAAGAATACATTTAAATTACGCAATCGCTGTTCTGTTTCATTTGTCGGCAAATGAGAAAACTACTGCAACTTTGATTCTAAAAATTAAAAAACAAAATTTTAAAAAGATTTTGGAAGCTAATGGATAAAATTTTAAGTGTAGGGAATAAAAAAGGTGAAATTTTCGTCGAAATTGTCGATTTTTACTCAGTCGGGCATTTTAAGCTCTTGGATTATTCATATTTCACACCAAAAGCATTTCCTCTAATTAAACAACTAGAAGCTTCTAAATGAAAATACAATAAAATTTATGAATCGTTTTATGTAAAAATTGCAACATGAATCGCATTTCGTTTTCAATACTAATTTTTGACGGCAAACATTAGATGTAACTTAAAACTAAGAAAATTTCAAGATATCATATCTAATTTTTTTCGAATTTAGCAAAACTGAAAACAATCGAATTAACAAAGACAAAAACTTATTCCCAAGACAAGAACTAAAATGCAAACAAAAAAAATTTAGAGTTGTCAAAGAAATGGCTAGTTAATGACACTCTTTTCTCTTGAACTCTTTGCTCGAAAAAACAATTAAAAGAGTCCATTAACTCATTTACTTATGTCATTCTATCTCGTAAAAAAATCTAAGAAGAAAGATAACTCTGAAAACTCCATCAGAAGCATACTATCCTAAAAATAGGACGTTCGGCGCCCACTGGACGAACTGATAGGCCTTACCAAAGAAATGAGATGGGCAAATCGAATGCCTGGCAAACTAATTGCCGAGTTTTAGGGCCAACATTCTTTCCGATTAGCCACCCGATAGCTCCCAACTACTTTTTTATGTAAATGAAAACGTCCAGAAAGCCTTTTGCGCCCTCGTTGCTTTTTTCTTCTTCTTTGTTTTGCATTCTTTTTCTGCTGATAGCACTGGTGTTGAATTTATGTTTGTTATTCGATACTTAAATTATTTCTAATGGACAAGAAATGGTGGACTGATAATGCAAAGACGCAATGTAACCTAGCTTTTAGGATTAGAAAATGAACTTTGGATGCTCAGCGATTCGATCTCGGCATTTTTATTTTATTCGTCATACTTAGGACAATAAATAATTTTTATTCTCTATTTTAGGAAAATAAGCAATGTCTTTATGCTGATAGGTTGGAAGATATTTTGTTATTTCATTAGAGAGGAGATAAAATTTGAAGATGAAATTTGAATTTATTTCAAAATTGTGTTACTTCTTTATCGAGATCAATGTTTGGTTTTATTTCAATGCTAGTAATTCTCGTGAATAAATTAAATAATAATAATTTACTAATAAATCTAAAACTTATCATTCCGTTTGCTCAATTAAACGCATCTACTGATATTCTAGTTGTAAATGACACTTCCAGGCTCTTTTAAAATTTGAATGCACATCAATTTAAAGTAGCTGAATTTCTGTGCATATTTGTTTTATGTAATTGTCACTCATGTAGCTTTTTGTTTAATTTTTATTGAATGAAGCTCGTTTTAGTGGCAAGTACAATTTCAGTAGCTGACCGAACCGAAAATACATTCTTGCACTGAACCAAATAATCTTATTCTGATAAACCCTTTGACGCAGATGGGACACCGGTGTCCTTTTTTTATATATTTTTTTGTGTCGCTCTAATTCCAAGGAAAAATATATTTTGGTATTTTCTAATTATAGCAAAAACTGTCTTAATGGTTGCTGAAATAAATCTGCTAGTTTCTCGGAATTATAGTTGTCCTAAATAGTAAAATACAAAAAATTCTAGTTTGATTTTTTTTCCATTCATATTTAAAAATGTACCATCAATTGATTTTTTAAATGAAAAAAATTTCGGTGACTGTTTTTCTTAGATCCACAGAACTGCAAGTAAGTGTAAATCTGAAAAATTGCTTAGAAGTGAGCTGAATATGATAAAAAGAATTGACGTAACGATGGTAGTTGTTACAATATGATACTAAGAAACGAACTAAGAATAGTACGAATGTGCCTGAATATTATTATGTCTTGAGCTGAATACAATTGTACGAATTTAACTGAATATGATAACAAAAATCGACGTAACGATGGTAGTGAAAAGACGATAGTAAGAAGGGAACTAAGAATAGTACGAATGTGCCTAAATATTATAATGAGTTGAGCTTAATACAATAGTATGAATTTAACTGAATATGATAATAAAAATCGACGTAACTATATTAGTTGCTACAATATGATACCAAGAAACGAACTGCCTGAATATTATAATGAGTTGAGCTTAATACAATAGTACGAATTTAACTGAATGTGATAATAAAAATCGACGTAAGTATATTAGTACAAGTATCGCTGATGATGATAATGAGAACCGAACAAAGTACAATAACAAGTGTAACTAATTTTGCATTGGAAACATATAATTTTTGTTCATATTTTCAGAACTGCTTTAAAAAGCTTAATTATACTATGTTTTCTGTTTATTGCGTAAAATGTTTGCTCTTTATTATTAATATGTTTTACGAAAAAATTTTATTAATAACGAATTTCAGATTCAATATTATTAACTACTATTCATACCAAAATATTTACTCGAGCATTTCAAGATTGCAAAATCTAAACTATTATATTCTATATTTTAAGATAGCAAAATCTAAAACATTTTTTTTCCTACTTCACTCTTTTCAACAACATGTTTCTTCCTTAAACTCTTATTTTTGTTTCAATAGCAATTTTTCGCAAAACTTTTTTCCTCTTCATTCGATGAAAAGTTTTACCTAAAGTAAAAAGTAATGCCTTAGATACGTGATGAAATGAGGAATTCTTTGAGGGTTATTTTTTTTTCTTTCAAAACTTAGTTGAAGTGTGTGCGGTGAAAAACATATGTTTTTGATAATTTTTTTTCCACTTTAGAAAACAGCATATTTTTAATATGCTTCCTTTTTTTCTTTAAAGGTGCATAATAGTTAAGAGCCTTTTTAAAAAAAAAAAATTATCCATCGCAGATAATTTTGTTTCATCTATTCTGCGTGAATTTAATATAAGAAATTTCTTTTCAACAAAAATCTTTTGAATCCAATGAAATGTATTTATGAGAAATATCTAATTCTACTTTTTTTTTACAGAAAAGGAAAAAAAATTATTTTTAATTTTTTTTGTTTGCTAATTTTTTTAGGAAGCTTGTGTATGGTAAAAAAGTATAGTCAAAGTCCAATATTGCTTAGTTTTTAAGAAAACGTAAAATAAAGCAATATTAATTTCATTTTATTTCCCAACCGACATTGAACAGCAGACCCAATTCTGATCAGTGTTGCCTTGTAATTTTGAACCCAACCCAGAAGACGAGAAAACTCCTGGATCAAGCATTGGGACAAACTATCCTTCGTAGTGAGCTTTTAGATGGAACTAACTCGTATCTGCGTTACATGGATAGGAAAAAGCACGAAAATCTCTCACGGTTAACCCGACAACAAGTACGTTTTTATGTCTCATTTCGTAACTTATCGTTCATACTTATTAATTAGCATATTTGAGGTGAACTTCTCGCCGTTAAGAATGAGTCTTAGAACGTAAAGATCCGATCATTAGATCAAAAGTTATTCAAGGTGCTCTGTATTTCTTATTTATTTACTTATTTTTTATTTCGGCACACTGTGCACACTTTCTCAGAAACTTATAATTTATGAATTTTTAATTTTTTTTTATTTCGGCACACTGTACACACTTTCTCAGAAACTTATAATTAATGAACTTTTAATTTTTTTTGTGTTCAAAGAATTAAATTTTTTATAAAGAGGTTTAAACAAATACATTGCATTATTATTAGAATGCATAATGCTTGATGAAAAAGATGCGAACCATAAACAACAATCCCAGAACAGTACTTTATTATGTTTCTTAAAATTAAGTAGAATTATTTTCTACTCAAAATATAAACAGCATTGATTGTTAAAAAAAAGAACAATCAATGCTGTTTATATATTTTTTTTAAAGTAAAGAACAATACAGATAAGCCTTAAGTTGTTTTGAAATCGATTTTCCGTTAACGGTCTTTAACGTGAAGTAATTTTTAATGCCGCTTTTTGTACTCCTCAACTTCAGAAACTCCCCCGATAAATTGAGCCGTTAAAACCCTTAGGTTGCTAAAGCAATAAGTCTGAACAGAATTCCTTCTGGAAGACTGTGGAACACTTTCTTATTTATTTCGTTCTTATTTCCTT
This sequence comes from Parasteatoda tepidariorum, assembly GCF_043381705.1. NCBI lineage: Eukaryota > Metazoa > Arthropoda > Arachnida > Araneae > Theridiidae > Parasteatoda > Parasteatoda tepidariorum. The sequence goes on along the minus strand of NC_092207.1, from coordinate 42,638,680 downwards.
CGCTTTTTTGATCTTCGTCACCCCACCCAGCTTGATGGAGTACTAGGTGCAAAGCTTCACTTACAAAGGACTGATATGTGATTCGCTTAAAAATAAAGCACTGCATTGTATACTTTTTTTTTTATTTTTGTGTTCTCTTTAAAGAGCCACAGCACGACCCATGACAAAACGAAAGACACTAGGGGGGTAGTTTTTAAGGCTCCTTTCGAAAAAAAGGAGAAAGAAAAAAAGGAGCTGGAAAGGGAGTTCTGGGTTGATCCCCATCTTCCCTGTATCGAGTGACTTCTGACACATCGTTGCAGAAACAAACTGTCCCACTCTTTTGTTTGATGTCGACTCCAGTTTATTTTGAGAGTGGCTGAAGGATAAATACAGGCATTAAGTTTTTGCTACTGTGCTGAAAATCGAAAGGGAGGGTCGTTTCTTGGCGCTCTGTATTTTGACTTGTTTCTTTTCGTTCCATTTTTTTTGGACAAAGAACCTTTTGAGGCAGTTAAATACGGAAGCCGAGCTTTTTTTGTTAAAAGAAATTCGGTTGCAAGATTTGTTGAAAGATAGTATTGAATGAACATTTCACAAAAGATATGGACTTTAATAAATGAAATTAGATTTAAGAAAGAAAGAAAAAATAGCAGAACTGTATTGATCGAAACATGACAATTCTTACCATTATAGAATGAAATACAGTGAAACCTCCAAGATAGACCATCTCTATTTAGCTACATTCTCTATTTACGACCACTTTTGGGTGGCACAGAATTTTTTAAATAGACTTTGTGTTGAAGAAAACCTATAGGAGAGACCATCAGAACCTCTCCCAGCCATCGGATGAACCTTTGCACCAAATGAGGAAGAGGTCAAGTAAGGAAACACGAAAAAATATCAAAACGAAAAAATATTAAGAAAACAAATAAGTAGATTAAAATGTATTCAAAATATTTGTGTGAGGGTCTTAAATAGAGAGTACTTTTTGACGATCTCGGAAAGAGATTTACAACCCCATGTTCCAATCAGAGTGCACTAAAGACAACGCTATCAATGGTTAAATTTCAGAGTTAAAAGTTAAATTATAAAAAAAAAGTTATTTTAGAAAAAACAAAGCATCTCCAACAATCTCACCTCTTTTCATCTCTTAAAGCTAACTAATTGTTATGATATAAAATTAAATGCAAACTTAACACCCCCTTCAAAAAATAAATAAATAAATATTTATTTAAAATAGTTTTATCCTTGATAATTGATAGATTTGTTTTTGCACATAATTATATTAGTATGGATCATTTTTATTGACGCTAAATTTTATTAATCGATCTAGTGTTCATAACGCTTTGTGTGGAATACCATAAGTGGCATTTCCGCAACTAGAAAATGAGATGAGGGAAAAGAAATGAAATGAATCTGTTGATATTAGCTACTAAATAACTCTATGAATCTATTTCTTTGTTACTAAGTAGCTCTATGAATCGATTAGTTACTGAGTAGCACTATGAATCTATCGATTAGTTATGGAGTGATGGAGTATGAATCTATTAATTAGTTACTGAGTAATACTATGAGTATACTGATTAGGTATTTATTAACACTATGAGTATATTGATTAGTTATTTATTAACACTATGAATCTATTTCTAAGTTACTGAGTAGCTCTATGAATCGATTAGTTACTGAGTAACACTATGAATCTATTGATTAGTTATGGAGTAATGGAGTATACATCTATTAATTAGTTACTGAGTAATACTATGCGTATATTGATTAGGTATTTATTAACACTATGAGTATATTGGTTAGTTATTTATTAACACTATGAATCTATTGATTAATTATTGAGTCACGCTATGAATGTTTTGATTAGTTATTTACTAGCACTATGAATCTATTGATTCGTTATTTAGTAACACTATGAATCTATTGATTAGTTACTGAGTAACACTAAATCTATTATTTATTTATGGAGTAATACTGTGAATCTATTGATTAGTTATGAAGTAACACTTCGAATCTATTGACTAGTCTCGGAGTAACACTATGAATCTATTGATTAGTCGTTACTCGCTGTGAATCATTGATTACTAATAGTTGCAAAATAACTCTGATTTAAGTTAAGTTATCTGAGTGTTAAATAAACGACACAAGTTGTTTTGTTTTTCACAGTTTTTGCTAAGAACTGGTGTGAAATTTTTAAATAGCTGTAAGAAAATTTAAAAAAAAAATGTGAGAAATAAACGTTTTTTAAACGAACTAAATGTAACTTTTAAACCTAGTCGTCATGTGTAACATGTCATTTCCGAAACAAGTTCAAATATGTAATTGCTCCAATATTAGTTACATCTGCTGAATAGTTGCTAACATTTAACTCTTCTACTAAAACTTATATCTTCGAAACAGTTCTAAAACGTAGCTGTTTCATTATAATTGCTAATCTTAAAAGCGAACATCGTTTCATATAACTAACATCAGAATCTATCATACGGTCCCTACATGCTATGATAAACCCGGCATTTCAATTCTCTTCTAAATTTTATGCAAGCTTCTTTCCGATTTTTCATTAAAACTTCGCTTTTGAACTTTTGATTAAAACGAAAGCACGCATCACCTACGAAAACCACCATCTTTATTTTAAGGAAAACGATAGGGGGAAAAGAGAGATGGTATCTTGTATCCACCTGTTGCAGTCGGAGCTTTTCAAACAGATCGATATCGCACACCTGGTTTTACCCCGGGCACTGACGCTAATTTTAGACGATCTTTGCATATTCAGCAATTCATTCAGCCATTGCTGAATAATGGGTAGAGGAGTATTCGTCGTACTCGATTAGCAGCTCGTATTGACAAGTTGGATTTTGCTTCCACCTTGTCCGTTTAATACCGCTTCAATGAAGTCTAATGATTAGAGGAGAAGTCTAAGTAGAGGGAATAACGTGACGTTAATTGGAAAATTTGTCTTAATTTTGCACTCGGTGAAGTATCTTGAAAATGCAAGGATTGTTTGTTTCTAATATTCATAACGCAGTCATTTAGTTTAAATAGTTAATTTTCTTTTCAGCAACATTTGACGCAGTTGGTTTGCATTCCTTTTTTTTTTCGTACTGTCTAAAAAGCACAGAGTTTAGGAGTGATTAATAATCTCGTACGTTTCTTTTCATTAATTCAAAATAGATTAAGACTTATTGTGTTTTTATTTAAAATATATAATTAATAGATGTTTGAATTACGCTTATTTACTTCTTGTGCCAATGATTTGAGCTGATCAAAAGTAATCATGCAATTGATTGAGTTTATGAAATATCCATCACGGGCATTTGTGGATAGATCCCATGATCTTAGGTTATTCGATAGTCTCTGAAATCACGTTAAAAAGCATGTTCATTCCTATGTGGTGCCTTTTTTAGTTTTAATACACCTGATCTTTCATCAGGCACTATGGTATTCGTGGCGCATAATGCTGCGCTTTAAATGCAATTCAGCTCAAGCGTGAGCTTTTACAATCACCTCAAATTTAAAAATTAATGATCCTAGTAATATATAAAAATGAAAGGGCTCGTTATAATAATAAAATAAGTCGAGATTCATAAATTGTTGGTAAGAATCAAATGGAATATAAGTAGTTTATAAAACTATATAGTTAGAAGGTCCCGTTGTAATAACAAAGTAAGTCAAGATTCAGAAACTGTTAGTTAGAACCAAATAAGATTTAAGTAGTTAATTGGACTAGATAGTTTGAAGGGCTCGATAAAATAACAAAGTAATTCTCAAGCTGTTTGGGAGAACTAAATGAAATTTAAGTAGTTAGTAACTAAACTGTCCACCGTGAAAAATGCAATCACGCTATATACATGACATTATTTCGTTTTATGTATCTGGTATTAGCGATTTTAATGCCTGATGTATGAAATTAAAAAATAGGCTTATCTTCTTCTTGCTTTTAAGACATTAACTGGTACTTTTGCTTCATACGATTTATTTTATAAAGACATAAGTATATTATCCTGTGCACTTTATGTTTCGAGAGAAAAATTTCACAAATTTTTGATTATCTTTTGGGTTAATATATATTTAATAATTAGGCAACATGGTTGATTGACATAATAAATACTTATGGAGATCAATTTAGTTTGCTCACACAAATTGAAGTGTATAAATCAATTTAAATTTGTTCATTTTAAAATAAAATACTGAAGCTCACCCCTCTGTCTTAAATAGGCTTTCTAGTATTGGCAAGTCGTATAAGACAGCAAAAACAAAAGGAAATGTTTTTAATTCTGTTACGATTGCAATAAATTATTTAATTAAAATTTAAGCTGTGCTATTTATATAGAAAAAAGTTCTAAGTGTAAATTCATTCTAATGATGCAACTCCTATTTTTTTTTTTTTATAATTCAAACCATAAATTATATATTTGAAATCAAATATATAAAGAATTGTTTTACCCCGCATGTAATAATCAATTTAAATATCTTACATTTAGCACAGTTCGATTCTTGCTATCTCTTAAACAAAACTATACTCTACATTTAACTATTCACGCTTTAAATATCCGACAGAAAGTGTATTTTTTAATGACTTAATTTCAATAATAACGACTCCTGAAAATCGATTTAGCAATATTCATCTTGTTTTGCAATGCGTTAGCGTACAACGATAAATCAACATCCCAAAGTCGTCCAGTTTCTGAATTATGCTTAGGGCCCCAGAAACTGGAAATTGTCTTCGATTAATGGTTACACGTTTGAACATGTCAAGAAACACTCGTAGGCGTAAGGGGGGGGGGCACCATCTGCAGAACATTGTGCCGAACGTGTTTACTCACTCACTTGTTCATTAGTATTCGCAGCCTCCCATATTCACAGCAATTAATCGCCATTCCTTCACTAATGGGGTATTTAAATGCGTACTCAGTGTTTCAAAATAACGGAGAATGAATATCCGCGGATTTATGGTAACACAATTTAATTATAAACGTAGAGGTAATTTGATTGCATTTCTAAAGTCGAGCATAGGTCGACTATTGATGCAATTCAATATTTAATTAACTGCTATTTTTAGTTATGACTAAGACTAAGTGGATTCTAATTCGATAATTTGGATTCGCAGATTTTTTTAAACGGTATATTTGTACAACGTTATGAAGTCAGTAATAGAGAAGTAGTCAAAATATCTCTCTCTTCTCTTATTGTTTGTTTTGTTATATTTAAGAATATATCTTTATATTATTAATACGTATGGAATATCCTATTTAATCCAATAATATGCAATATCTAATGTAATTATAAACATGGATGTAATTTGATTGTGTTTCGAAAGTCGAGCTTAGGTCGACTATTGATGCAATTCAATATTTAATTATCTGCTATTTTTAGTTACAATTAAGAGTGAGATGGATTCTAGATATTTAATTTGGATTCGAGGTATTTAATTTGGATTTGCAGATTTTTAAACTGTAAATTTGTACTTCATTATGAAGTCAGAAATAGAAAAGTAGACAAAAGCTATTATTTGTTTTGTTATATTTAATAATGTATATCTTAATTAATAATACGTTTAGAATATTCAATTTAATCTAACAATATACTGGATGGTTCCGAATCGATGATACAAACTTTAACGGTAGATACAAGACATTGCAACAATCATTTAATGTATAGGAATGTAGGGGCGTAAGTGACGCGGTGAGGCGCAAACAGTGGAAATAAAAGATAAGAGAAATGGAGTTTTCGGTTGGTTGCGTTGCCGGTAGAGGGCAGTAGATGTCTATTCGCCATTCAACATGATGCATCTCAGTAGGGGAAGTGCCATTTGCAATTGAGCTGACGTCTACGATGGGAGATTTTATGTAGGTCGAAAAATCAGACATGCATTGCATGTACGGTTGTACAAATGTTAACGGCAGAGCTGCGCTTCAAATGTATCAGGCATATTTTTCTGATCATCGAATGCTGGATCACAAAATGTTTCAGCAGTTGCATCGTCAACTTCGTGAAACAGATTCGTTTCATGTCATCAGACATGAAGCTGGTCGACGAAGAGCTGTACGCAGTCCTAGGCTAGAACCATCTTGAGCGTTGTGGCTGATAGACCCGAGTCAAGTACAAGAGCTGTTGCTCATCACTTACGTGTGAGTCGTCGACCGTTTGTGGAGTATTAAACGAAAATCGTTTACACCCTTTCCATTTTCAGTGCCTTTACGCCTGAACTTCAGTGGCACAGCAATGTGTGCTGCAGCGCAGCCGGACTTCATAGCTCATGTGCTATTTACAGATGAAGCGACGTTTGCACTCGAAGTTGTCTTTAAAGCACCCAACTCCCATCTGTGACAGACCGAGATTCCACATACAACACGACCAGAAACGTATTAACAACGATTCTGTGTGAATGTGTAGGCTGGTATGGTCAAGGAATTTTTGATTGGCCAATACTTACTACAGACGCTACTTAATGGCGAATGTTATCTTATTTTTTGGAACAAGTGTTACCAGTACAGTCTTTGTACTATTTACTTTCCCTGTTGACTAATTATTTTCACTATTTGTACTATTAACTCAGTGAGCACGTTGAGCTAAAAATAGCCTCAAAGTTACTAGGAAATAAGGGCAGTAAAGAGCTTGAAGAGCTCATTAGCGTAGAAAACACCATCCATTTTAGTTTCGATGCAAACCTTTAATTTCTTTCTTTTTTTTTCTTCTTTTTTTTTGCATTCCCTCTTTACAAACTATATGCTAATTTACTGAATTTTATATTTTCATATCGAAAGCTTTCTGATGCCCAATCAGAAAATTCTTGCTGTAGACAGAACAGAATTTTCTTTAAAAAATTCGACTTCTGTCAGACACATACGTCACAACCCGTTCATAGGGTGGACCCATTCATTCTCCAACAGATCGTAATTTTGACCTTAACTGGAGAAAGATATCTCTCCAACTCAGTACCCCCAAAGGTATGATTTGTAATAGGAACATGGAGGACTTTGTGACCCGTCAGATTCAACGTGCACCAGTCACCCGTTACTACACTAGTAGTCTTCGGCCAGCGAGGATCGAACTCACAACCTCTTGGACATGGTCCCAACGCCCTACGAACCAGGCTATCCCGGCCCATATAGCGAAGTTGAAATGCAGAAAACGTAATTTTAATGTCAGCCATATTAACGTAAACCACATCGGATCATTTCGAAACTCCGATTTCCCTTTGACAACGGCTGTTGGAAATTGATCCCGGAAATAAAGTGCGTGAAAACGATGCGCATATGCCGAAAACTCTGCGCATGCGTACTTCTGCGTGTGTACCTTTGAAAAGAAATGTCGCTGTTTTGAAGGCACAAAAACGCTGCAATTTATTTTTGTGCCTTTCAATAGATAGAAACCCTTTTTTTGTATTTTTGATTGCCGTGGTCTTTTATATTCGACAGGTACAGAGCACAAAAAGTAAACGGACCACCCTGAATGACTTTTGATCTAATGATCCGATCTTAACGATCTAGGACTTAATGGTTCGAGAGGTTGACCTTGACCTCAAATATGCTTATTAATGAATGCAGGCGATATTTCAAATTACGAAATCAGACACAAAACGTGCTTCCTCTGAATAAACGTACCATTTTTTCCCTCTACGAATTTGAATTTCTGACACCCAAAAGATCTGGTAGCCGTAATCTGGGAAATATGGTCCCCATAGTTTTATCAGGAGAGTGACCCAAAGTTTGGACCCCTTAAGGCATACTAATAAAGTGTCTAGGCTCCCCATAATGACAATTTTACTATTTGCGCTTATCCCTATATCTTGAGAATTTTTTAAGTGAATTGGAAAATTTTCGTACACAATTATGAAATTTGTTTTTTCCGAAGATAATTCCTTTCAAAAAACAGCTTTTATTAACTAATTATTAATAGTCTAAAAAATCACTACGCATTTTTCAAATGTATTAATTTCGTTTAATACAGTTACTTTTAGTTTTTTTAGGTATAATTATGGCAAATTATGTTTCTACCATATAGATATATAATTTCGAATTAAAAATTTGCACTATTTTTACACTGAAACACGATTGTATTATTTTTACTGGAGACTTTACGCAAGTTTTTATTTTTCACACCGCATACAAGTATTACTCATCCTAACCATGCATAAACATAAAGAAGTAAAATTCTTACTAATGTAGCATAAAACCAGTTACTGAGATAATAACTGCAAACAATTTAAAAGACAGTGTAACGACGCTTGCTCGCATGCACAGGTCCATTCATCACGCGTCTTAAATGAGTCGTTATCGTGCTGAATCCATTACGACTCGTACAGCAAGGGCCCGTGGAAATGGGGTCCCTCCGCTTTCACGCTTTGACGCTCTAAATCGCTTGAGCGTTTTGTTTACGCTTTCCGCATCTTGCTTAACATGCACGTTGAAAGGACTGGAGATTCTAAACATCTAGCTTATAATGGATTCTGTTTAACAAGTATGGGAATCAACTTCGCAATTTAAGAGACAAATTTCTCCACTGTCTGGATCCTCCTCGCAACCCACAATCTCACCCATTTCCATTCTCATCGCTTTTCTCTGGGTAAATTGTCTTGAGAATTCTTCCTCCCTCTGTTGGGAGATGCATTTGGAACGATTATTTCACAACACGGTTCGGAAACATTTATTTAAAATAACGCTGCTGAAGTCCATTAAATGTTGCAGTTCTTTTTTCTTTTTTTAAATGCCATTCAAAGGAATAGTTGTCATAATTTACCACTTTTTTAGCTTTCTTTGACGCAATGTTTAATGGTACAATTTTGCTGGGTTTAAAATATTTTTTTTATGAAAAAAATGTTCTAAAATGTCTTTTTGTATTAAATAATATACGCAATAAATTCAATGTTTAATTTCAGATAAACATTTAAGGTTGTCATTTTTTACACTGTAGAAAGAAATTGTTATAATTTACAACCTCCAGTTTTGCTTGACGCAATGTTTATAATTAAAGATTTAAGTTACTTTTTTTTAAAGAATATCTTAAAATATCTTATTTTATTCAACAATTTGTTATTTTGATATCTTGATATTAATTTTTTATATCTTGATATTTAATTTTTATATCTTGATATTCAATTTTTATATCTTGATATTTAATTTTTATGTCTTGATATTTAATTTTTATATCTTGATATTTAATTCTGATGTCTTGATATTTAATTTTGATATTTGGGTGTCTACTTTTAAGTAATAGCTATGTAGCACTCTTGATATAGTTGAAAAAACATACTGTTTGAGAAAAAATTTCTGTTAACTTTGTTTTGATGCATGCATTTTATACCATATTTTAATTTGTTTTCATCAGAAAGAAACGCAAACATTTTATTATCTATTTTAACAGCGTGATGTCGAAAAATCGCGTAGAAAGTTACTCCCTTTGTGACTACTTTTATTGCTTTCTTTAAGCTCCATTAACTACATCTTGACTAGCAAATTCCAATTTTACTCCTACTTGAAGGTTTATTTTATCACGAAAATATTTGAATTACGATAGAACAGCAAAAAGAAAGCGTCTTCAGCTGCTTGCCATATTTCCGGCCATGGTATGAACCTTAATTCTTACTTAAAAGTGTCATTCTTTCACTGTTCTGAAAACTAAATCAAAGTGGAAAGTTTGATAAATCTAACAATGTATTTGATCAGTATGGAAAATCTTTTTATGTTTTTCCAATAGTTTTTGTTAGTGAGTTCTAAATATGTGCGTAATAAAAATTTGTGTGTCTAACGTCAAGCACACATTTGTGTGTCTAACATCAAACACTTTTGACCCGTAATAAGCGTCTGAAAGCAGCTGCAACCCCATCATTATCCTACCAATTGCATTCAAGCAACAGTATCAATTCCATCTACCTGTTCTTTTATAATAGACTGTAAAAAATAATTTCTTTTACTCTAGCAACAAAATTATGTAAGTTAGAAATTAGTAACCTCCATACTAAATGTTTAAGTAACTTGCTTAAAATTTTAGTTTACCTCCTTTATCCAAATCTCACTCATGTCTTTTTTGTTTATGCTATTGCTACTAACGATAGTGTCAGGGCTTAGCATTGACTTAACGCTTAAGTAGGTTTAAGTACATTTTAGACCGATTCTAAGTATTATGCAACATTACAATCTTAAAGTTGAAATACAAAGTTCTTAAAGTTTATACGCTGTTATTCAATTATACTATTATTTTATTTAAATTGGTGTTAAAAAACAATGACTTTTAAGAATTTTTCATTTTGTATTATACTGTGCAAATTTATTGGAGTAAAATAGAAATAAGGTCATTATTTTTCAAAACTATATTTTTATTCATGATGATTATTTTGTATCTGCATTTATCATGTACATTGATAAATGCAGATGCCTTTCTTTAGTATCATTAAAGACGCTTGTACATTTATTCCATAGTTCACATAGACTCAATAGTTCCATAGTACATATTCTTGATTTTATCCTCGTGAAGTCGTCATCATCGTAGGTAAAACGTTACATTTGTCGATTTAGAAGCCAATCAGGTTCGACACGCACCCGTGATGCAACAAGTATCCAATTAAATCTTATTTAAATCGCATGGTTAGGCATAATCACTTCTTATCGAGTAGCAAGTATCCAATTATTTATAAATGTGTTTCTTCGATACTAAATTCTCAAGTTCTCAGTTTGATTTAAGTCTCGTGAATTTCTGCAAATCAGGCAACATTAATCTGATTTTCCAGTATGAATCTTATGAATATTTTTAAATTAAGATAAAGATCCAAGCCATGTTGAAAATTCCTATAAAACGTCAGCATGGATGAAGCATCTGGCATAATCTTACGCTGTAGTATTTATATGCACTTGGTTGATTTAATCATGCCTCACATTGGTGACTAAGCTTACAGCTTCCTTTTGCTGAAAAATAAACCTCAAGTTCTTTACAGACAATGTTAATCCGCACGCACGAATCTATACAAAACCTTGCTCCTGTCAATTAGGTACTTGTAAAGCGAGAAGAAGTGAAGTGATTATCCTAACCATGTGATTTATATCGTTTGAATTACGTGTAAGCTATGTGCCTAATCTGATTGACTTCTGATTCGACAAAATGTCATCATTTATCTATGATGCAGGTATTCAGTTTGCACAATATTAGTATACTGCACTTTCATTTAATATATACTACTACATTAGTATACATTAAAAGAAATAACGTTTTCTACATTTTCTTTTCTGGTTTATCACAATATTCATTCAAATCTATTCAAACGCTAACATACAAAGCAAATTAAACGATTCTTTTTCAGAAACAGCCTTTTTCTTGGAAGAACAGCTCTTTGCTATTATTTCATAATACTTATTAGAGGCAATTTCCGTGTTTTGCGAAGAGGTCGATAATATTCTATTCAGATGGATTGTTCGATTTCTTGTGAGAGAAAAGTGCTCCCAGGGTGGCCGAGAGAGTATTTTCAGACCCATCCATCACGGATGAGCAAATAAAAAGAAGCAACGGGAGGGAAGATGGACAGACGGACTTCCCCAACTGCCGATAAAATTCATTCTCTTCCTTTTATATTCATTCCCTCAAAGTTGGAACGAATTAAAAAGAGAGAAAAGGAAGAATTTATTGCCTCCTTAACTTCTATCCTCCTCCCTCCCTTCTCTTCTTTTTCTTCAGTGATATTTGGCTCCAGATACGCAAAATACGAAGCTCTAGTGGAAAGCCAGAAGGATATATTAAATTTTGTAGCATCCTTTTCTTCAAATAAAAAATAATAAGGGCGGGATGGAATTGGGGAAAAAAATATGGATCTTTCTTGTCATGTTTTGGGATTCTGAAAAGGATACTCCGAATGGATCTTTTCTCGTCGCATGAAAATGAAATTGAAGATCGTTAATTTAAAGCTCGGAATTCCGGTACTTGGAAATTGAAAAGAGAGCGTTGAATTGGATTTATTCATTGAAACTATAAATTTCAATACGATGGTGAAATTTTCAGCTTGTCTTAATAGATGTTGAATGCTGCCTAGACTCTTTCAGAACAGGGTTTGAAGATATGCCTGAATGAAATTAAGAATGTTTTTGTTAGGTTTTAAAAGGAGATTTGAAAATATTGAGAAAAAAAGTCGGGTTTAATACGGAATTCTGAATTTTATTTTGTGTTCTAATTTTTTTAATGTATTATAATATATAATTTTTAGATTGAAAATTGTTTCAAATTTTAGTGTATCAAAACTGAAATTTCCTTAAATTCATTGAAAATTGAGAAAAAATATAAATTCTGGTTGTTATGTTTTGAAGGGAAAAGATACAAGAACTCTACTAAATATCTTTTCTATATCTATTCTAGAGATATCTTTTCCAGTCTCGTGAAAATGAAATTGACTATCGTTAATTTAAATCTCGGAATTCCGGTTCTTCAAAATTGAAAAGAGAGCCTTGAATTGGATTAATTCATTGAAACTAAAAATTTCTACGATGGTGAAATTTTTAGTTTGTTATGACAAGTTGTAGTTTTTTGCATGGCGAAGGGAAAAAAATGGTAAACCTGCATGGAATAAACATTTCTAGTAAATACAATTGTAAAATAGTTTTTTTGTTAGGTAATTTTTAAAATTTCAAATAATTTAACGTTTTGATATTTTTTAACTAGCCGATTAAGTTTATTTACTAATCATCTTTTCGAATCAGACAAGCAGTTTCCAGTGAAGATTTTTTCTTTGTAATTTTTCAGTTGAGTTCAATTAATTAGTTTCAAATTTTATGGTGTTCTATAAATAAATTATTTCGATTATGTAAAGACATTTTGAAAAAAAAATTATAGTGTTGCTGTCATTGTTAAAATAATCTTTATTATTGGATGTTTTATTGCTAAAACTTTTCCCAAACTTCACTTGAGATACTTAATATTTTCAATTGCTTCTATTTCTTATAAATTTAATTTCTTCTGTGTTGGACTATTCTCCGTTTTAACTTAAATGAAAAAAAATAAAAAATAAATAAAATAAATCAATAAAAACTTTTATCGTAACTTTTGTTGGTAAATAAACGGTTCGGGAATGTGTGTAAGTGAAGAAAATATTTTAAATACTGTTTCATATGTTTTGAAAATTTACAGGTTTAGTTGGGTGAGGTTATTCAGCATAATGCTATAATTTACTTTATGCTTTATGATCATGTTTTCTTTTTATCAGAATTTTTTTGTGACATTCTAAATGCGCATTCTTAAATCGCTTCTTTTCAAGATACAGCACCAGATTTTTCCCATTTGCCCTTCTTATTAAATTTAATATCCAAGGGTCTGTACCAACATTCAGTCCTCTGTGAGGGAGATAGTCTCGTTTTGGCGTAATCCAGAAGATAATGCCAAACGAAAAGTGATCACTCCTCCACCCACGCATCTCGGAGAAGAATAAGGGGGGCTTCTGTATGTCCAAGTTCCATCAGCGTCCTGCCCTTTACACTCAATGGCGTCGATGATTGATGAGGGACACTGGTCATTAGGATTTTCTCTTCCTCCACCACTACCCAGTACAAAAGGCAAGAACCGTCACACTGTTCTTAAGTAGATGGACGCATAGAAAATTTGTATGATTTGGCTTACGAAATTGATGTGCCATCTACGAACTGATGTTGATTATGGCAGTACGGGATGGACAGTTGTCATCAGTTGGTGCCAATTGATTTAGTGTATGAGTGAAGATTAAAGAGGGAATATACAAGCCAGACATTTTGTTTGGAATTCATAGGCTGTGGATTGTGCTTATAAATTTTTGGATCTAGCATATGAATAAAAATCAACAAATCAAATGACACGATTTACATTTAAGTAGTATTTTATATCCGGAAAACTTAAGAATTTAATGTATGGTTCATGATTGATGTTAACTGCAGTACCAGACATAATGATTACTAATTTTCATCTGGGAGTATAATAAGAAAATAAAAATAGGTATTCATGGTGAAATAATTCCTTCTTAATATTTTGAAATTTTAGTGAACCTAAGAAATTACTGAATATGAGTATTTCTAAAGAAAACTGGACTTTAAGGGATATTAATATTTCAGTTTAAGATTTATTCAATCTCTGCAAGTATGTGAGATTTTAGAGCTAACAACGTAACTTATATGAGCTTTGTTTATTCTCTTCGATAATGTTTATTGCTTATTGTCGTATGCAACATTCAGTATAGCTAACTAGTTCAGTTGCTCTTAAAGAGGCTATAGACAACATCTAGGACTACTTAATTGAACCTTAGTCCGATGAATCGTGTCGGGTAACAGGAATTGGTCAATCACATAACACCAGTAAAACTCCGGGGGGATCGGGTAAATTCTTTCAACGGTATTCAACGAAAGTTTAGGTTTTTGGGTTTACGACTACAAATGTTTAACTTCGTAGCCTTGTAATTTTGAACCCAATCCAGAAGACAAAGGAACTTCTGGATCAAGTATTCGGAGAAATTTGCCTTTGTAGAGGATTTTTTGATAGAACTAACCCGCGTTTGCGTTACATGGAGAGGAAGACCACGAGAACCTCTCACGGTGAGCCTGACGGCAAGGGGACTCTAACCCATGATCCGTCTGCCACTGAGGATATTTCGCGTCAGAACTGTGGTCGGTGCAAGCCGGATGCGTATTTCGTATCGGCCAGCCATCGCCGGTATCGAACCACGGTTCACCTCATTGGAAGGCGAACGCTCTATCACCTGAGCCAGCGCTGCTCCATCAAGAGTTTTAACAATTCGAGGTTTATACTTGCAAGAATTATAACAAAGCTCTTGAATGGGCAAGACATAACTATGTATACAAAATAGAGAATTGTCGAAGCAAATTTCATTGTCAATAGTTGTTCTGTATTTTTTTCCGTAGGAAATAAATAATTCCGACAACCGTGCGATGGATTTTGGTTAAAAGATAAAAATATGAATTTTATGTGAATAAAGTAAATCTCAAATTTATTAAGTAGTTCAGACTTAGTGTTCATTTTAAGTTCATTTTAAACTCGATTACAATTGCGTTCAAAAGTGAATATGTTTTTATGTATGTTCAGTTTAAGCTTTTCGGTTCACTACATTTAGTAAAACATCAACAAATCTTTGTCTCTTACTGAAACAGATCAATCTGTACATATAAATTGCCCAATGGTTTGTACAGTGTGCAATTTAAAAAAGGAACACCTTAATAATAATATTTAATAATAGAATTTTCACTTTCCGAGATGGTTCAAAAGACTAACCTTTAATGTGCTAATCTAACGATCATTAACTTTAACAGAAACTGTGGTACTTCAATTACAACAGCGACAGACTTTTCAGTTCACAAGATGATGCGGGCAGAATTGGGGCTCTTGATTCTCTCCCCCCTTTTATTTTCTCTTTCTTTAGTATTCTCTAAATTTTTAAGTTTGTTCATTTTTGACTTTTAAATTATAGAGGGCCGTGGTAGTCTGGTTGGTAGCGCACTGAGTCCATGGTCAAGAGGTGGTGGGTTCGATCCCCGCCGGCCGAAGACTCCCCATGTAGTAAATGGTGACTGATACATGTTAAATCTGTTGAGTCATAAAGTCCTCCATGTTCCCATAGCAAATCATGCATCTGGAGGTACTGATCCAGGAGTTTCCTTGTTTTCTGGATTGATTCGAAATCACAAGCCTACTGAGTTGAACGTAAATAGTCGTAAGCCCAAACTTTGGTCGGCTGTACAACGACGGTTATACAATAAAAACCAATATATGGATATTCATAGTGTGAAAAACACTAAACAGAAATCATGCATAGCAATCAATTTTTTTAACTTTATTTTTTTTCTTAAATTTGAGTTTTAGTTAAAGAAATTCTTATTTTTCTGTTCTACAAATTAAAAGAACAATACCGCTTATATTAGTATCATTAAATTTTCGAAATTTAATCTCTAATATTGAAAAACGCTTTGCGTTTTTGTTGAAAAAAAACCGTAGTATTTTTTTAAAAAAAAAAGAAAGAAGAAGAAAGAAATAAGATTCGCTTGAATTTCTCAACGTTGGTTGATAAGTATGAGTTGTCTGCTAAAAATATTTGTCATTCTTTGAGGAGATGGACGTGATAAGAAGTTTCTTTGAATCGCCTCCATTCTATAAATAGAAGTAATCATTTCATTTCCCATGATGAGAAAGAAGGACTGCTTTATGATGGGCGTCAGTTGTTGTCCCATCAGTCCTATCCTATGTGAGATCTTCAACATCTGGTAATGACTTTCGAAACGATGCTTTCTTTATGTGTTTCCAAATTAAACGCCCCATCAGTGACTTTGTTTGCTTCAAAGTTTAAAATAAATATGCATACTTCATACCTTTTGTACAGTCTATTGAGTCATTTGTGTATCTCTGTTTTTGATTACTTTGGTCAATTCACTTTTCTATTCCATCATTTTAATAAATAGCAATCACGTGAATCTATATTTCAACTATAATATCCAAAAGCTTAATACTTTTTTAAACACTAGAATCAATGTTCCCTAAAATTGGCGAAGGCACTTATGATCCGTGTCGCTGTTTTCTTCAAATTTTAAAATAAATATTTGCATTTTATATCTATGTTACCGTTAAAGTATATAATGCAGTTATTTCATAGAATACCTAGTCATTCCATGAAATAACTGATCGTGTCCGTTAAAGTGTGTAATATGTTATTAATTTGACACTGGTTGAATCTT
>NC_092207.1:42430094-42620157 GCF_043381705.1 Parasteatoda tepidariorum | reverse complement strand
TCTTTTTCATATCTATGTTTCAATTATAAGCCGTGATGATTCAACTTGAATTCTTTTTCATATCTATGTTTCAATTATAAGCCTTGATGATTCAACTTGAATTCTTTTTCATATCTATGTTTCAATTATAAGCCGTGATGATTCAACTTGAATTCTTTTTCATATCTATGTTTCAATTATAAGCCGTGATGATTCAACTTGAATTCTTTTTCATATCTATGTTTCAATTATAAGCCGTGATGATTCAACTTGAAATTTTTTAAAATCTATGTTTCAATTATAAGCCAGGTTCAGTGGTTAAAAGCACTGAACTGTCATTGTGTAGGACTAGGGTTCAAACCTAAATGGCGGTTTGAATCGTACCTCTCTTCAGATTGATCAGTCCCAGTTTGTTTGGAAAATAAAAACAGCATTGTACGCAATGTTGAGCACAAATGTCGTACAGTCATACCGGTAGCCCCAAAATTGCGAACCCTTGAACTCAATAAATCCCTTGATCCAACCTGGCTGTTGGTGGAATGCTTTTTTTTTACTACGTTTTAATTGTAATTTTTAAAAAAAAAAACTTAATATTAAAGTAAAAGACATTGGTAATAATGTTCTTAAAATTGACGAAAAAAGAACAAGCACTCGTAGTCTGTGAATTTATTTTCACCTGAGTTTAGAATATATATTTTCATTTCGTAACTATGATATTGTGTGTTCAATGAATTGTATGTTTCTATTTTTTAAATCTTTGATAAACTCAATTTTTTTTTGCATTATTTTATAAATTGAAAAAAAAAAAGATATCAGTATTTTAATTAAAATAACAGACCATCCGTTTTTATTGTCAAAATGAAATTCAAATATGACGGTTACAACTATTTTTTTAATAATTTAAACTGAATTAACGTATTGTTCAAAGTGTTTTAGAGATAAATTTTTAAGACGTCTCTTAAAATTCCTGAAATTGCTTACATATGCATATTGCATTTGTTACAACTCAGAAGATATGAAATATTTGGTGAGACCTTACCAAAGGAGCAGCTGTATCCCTCTTTGATAAACTCAATTTTCTTTTGCATTATTTTATAAATTGAAATAAAATTTTTTAAAAAAAGATATTTCAATTGAAATGACAAACCATCCGTTTTTATTGTCAAAATGAAATTCAAATATGACGGTTACAACTATTCTTTTTTAATAATTTAAACTGAATTAACGTATCGTTCTAAGTGTTTTAGAGATAAATTTTTAAGACGTCTCTTAAAATTCCTGAAATTGCTTACAAATGCATATTGCATTTGTTACATCGCAGAAGAAATGAAATATTTGGTAAGAGCTTACCAAAGGTGCAGCTGTATCCCGTCAGAAAACAAAGCCGAGGGAATAGGTCAACTGTCAGTTTTGGCGACTTTTTCTGATAATGTCATTTTCAGGTGACACATTAGGGAGGGAGATAAGAAACAGCTGTGGGAATGCATAAGAGAATGAGATATGGATTGAGCACTATAATGAGATTATTCTATAATCAGCTTATTATATTAACAAGACGATTTTTCCTGTCATTCTCATACAAGGAAGGCTCTGTATGGTATTTATAAATACATCTTTCCTTTCTTAATTCATTTCACTATTTCATAATCAGTTAAGAAATAAGTTTCATTTACGTATATACTACAGAATTCAATGAAATGCATTTTCAAAATGTAATGCATATAAACTTTTAAAAAAGAAGATATAATATCAGAATTTTTTTATAATAATTAAAATTCTACATTTGGGTACTTGCACTTCAAGAAGAAGATCACAGATACCCACACATGTGACCTATGACGTCAAAGTCTGATCGCTGATAAGCTGAATGGCGTGTTAATGTTGAACTAAGTTTCTTCACATAAATTAGAATGTTAATTAACGTGGAGTTAATTAAATACAGCGAAGTATCTCACATCGAATTTCTTGAAATAATTCTTTCTCGTCTGTGTCTTTTACTTAACTTAGATTTATTATTTGTCTATTTATTTTATTGTAACCGTGGTATATTTTTTGTGTACCTGTCAACTTCGGTGCATAATTAGTTTATGTTCTACATGGCTTCACGCCTGTCTTTGTGTTAAGTAAGAAATATATAGAGGAAGAATATTAGTGTAAGAATGTAGAATGTGTCACTTAATTGAAATGATATTTGATGGGATTGGATTACTCGAAATATAATGGAAAGAACAGTTGCTAACGTAAACAAATGCCAACGTTTCAATAACCAATAAGGATCGAGATAACCACACTAAGTCACTTGCATTTCCTTATTAGCTCTTAAAATTTTCTTAAATAATGATTGCATGAATTAAATAAGATTAAAGGTAGAAATTGGATGTAGTAAAAAGGCGAGATTTAATACTTTAAAGCAACAAGGAACATGCAGTGCTCATATTTTATTCTTTTAACTATCAAAAATATTCATTTTTATATTAGTTTATTACATTAAGAATTCTTACTAACGTGTGTATTTTTAAAAAAATAGCAGGACAGCAATAAATTTACACCATTTTCACATGACGTAAACAATCTCCTGACGATATCTAATATAAAATAGGTGTTATTTTTTTTTTTATAGAAGCGAAAATAATTCAAGAATATTGGAAATACGGGTAAGCTTGGTAATCAGACTCTTTTATTGTTGTTGAGTTTTAACTATTCACTTTAAGGTATATATGAACGATCCGTTTGATATTAACCTAAAAAAAATTGTACTTTCTCACGATTGTTTGGGTTATGAAATATTAAATTCTGAGAGATATTACCCTATAGTATTTCCAGTTTATTGCCTACATGCTCTCTTTCAAATGTTTGTAAAACTCAGAATCTGATTGTCTTTAACTCAGAATATGCATGTTCTGGAGAAAAAAAAACAGGTAAACGTTATCTCCGCACATGCGAAGATATGGGGTTAGCCAAAAAATTCATCACAAAAAATCTGCAATTGTGATAATGTAGTTCATGCAATGCGTGTTGTACGTTGTACGTCGAGCAATAAGCGAGGTTCATTTTTAATTCATTTCTAATAATAATGATAGACTACCAATGTTATTCCAAGCAGCGTAAACCACTTTTTAGTTTAAAAAGCTGACATTTTTGTAAAATTAGAAAGAATTACAACAAAAAATAATTTCAAGACGTGGAAATAAGAATAAAAATGAACTTTATTTGAAATATCATTTAAAAAACAGGTATCAAACAATATATTTTTTTAGAGATTCATTCGTATTTGTTAAACATTTATTCTATCTTAAATAAAATATGTTTCATCATTTAAAAAAATCACTTTTTTTTCAAATTCGCAATTAAACTGTAAAAATTTCTTAATCTATATATACATTAATCATTTGATAAGACATCTTTTTTTTAATATTTAGTTTTTAATAACATTTAATATCTTTAAGCAATGTGTCATTTAATTTAATGACTTCATAATCCTTAACTCAATTTATAATCTACAACTTAAAGACTTATAAATAAACCATGTCAAATTTTGTAACAGTCAAAAAAAGTTTACTTTTTCATTCTTATGTTCTTTCTTTTATACTAATTAATTATCTGAATTTTTTGAGGAAAAATGTTATTAAGAAAGATGGACGTTCTTGATTAAGTCCCAGTCTTTAAGGGGTTATTATATTCACCAAGATTACTATTTTTAGCAAAACTCAATTATTTCTTTTAGAGTAAAAAGAAAAATTGGAAAAAAATATGAAAGCTACTTAATTGAATAAAGTTGTTGCGTTATTTTCATTTTTGTCAGAAAATAAGAAATTTAACTTTCATGACTAAAAGGCGAAAAATAAGCAATTAAAATGTTTCAAAAAGGATGAGCAAAAAAGAATCGTATGAGATAATAGAATTTTACTACAAAAAAGTAGTCAATAAAAAACGAGCTTTTGCTTTATAAATATAAAGCCTAGTGGTTGAAATATTTTAACAATAGAATTCTTGTGTTGTAACATTTCGAATGTGTTTGTATTTTGTTTAAAAGAAATTCTGAATTTTGATACAGAAGTTCGGTTTTTATTTGTTTCAAATGTCTCGTAGTTATTTATTTAATTGTGTTACAATTTAATAAATTTTTTCACGTGTTATTACAAAAATGTAAATTATTTTAGTTATAACTATTAACTGTTTTTGTCTGTGTTAAATTCTTCTTAATTATTTATTTTATTGCACAAAATTAAAAAAAAATTCCTTTCATGTTGTTAAAAACAGTATGAGTTGGGCTATTTTGTGTTTGCGAAAACTTTGTATTGATGTCAAAAGTGTCCTTTTAAGAAAAGGGTGGTAGAGTATGTGATGCCACAATTGCCATTACATATTTATTTCCTATCCTTCAAAAATATCTTTGATTACTGAAGCTTATTTTATTAATAGAATGATATTTAAAAATAAACCAACGATATTTTTAAAGGATAGGAAATAAATATATAATGCCAATTGTGGCATCACATATATATATGCCATGCCACAAATGGCATTACATATTTATTTCCCATCCTTTTAAAATATCTTTGATTACATAAGCTTATTTTTAAATATCATCCTATTAATAAAATAAGCTTAAGTAATCAAAGATATTTTTAAAGGATAGGAAATAAATATGTAATGCCAATTGTGACATCACAGGGTATTATTGCTTAATTTAAGTTGATAATTTTTAAACTGACTACCAAAACATTGCAATTGTTTAATTTCAGTTCAAAATATAATTACTTATACTGTGACTGACTACTTATACTGGGATAACTACTTATACTGGGATAACTACTTATACTTATAACTTCTTATGTTCACTGGGGAACAAATTTTTTTTTGCATTTATACTTGATCTTGCCTGATTTGAGTGTGGGAATTTCAAACCTGAAACTATTTTTGTTCTTGAAGATATAGATTTTTTTTAGTCTATTTTTTGGCGAAATGTACAAGTTTAAAAACGTTATATATAACCGGGGGTTGTGTAAATTATGCGTTAAATTTCCAGGTGAGTTAGGACACATCATCAGATTAAAAAATGTCATCGTACGCCACTAGGAGCAATTTCCTATTTCGAACAGTTTCTTCGTGCTCTTCTGAACAGGTCATAAAAGGGAAGCGCTTCTAGCCACGTACGACGATATTTCGGGGCATGGGTTCCTATATCCTGATGATGTGCCCTAACTGTCCTAGGAATTTGTCGCAAAATTTAAGCGACTACCTGTCATGTATAACGTTTTTAAACTCGTACATTTCGTCAAAGAATAGACTAAAAATATCAATTAAAAAAACTAGCTTGGAGAACGAAACCGATTGCAGATTTGAAAACAGTGAAGCAAAAATATTCAAGATCCGTTAAAAAAGTCTCATGCGACAGAAAACAAAAAGAAAATTGTTCCTCATTGTTATTAATTCGAATAAGATTTAAAAAATCAAATAATTGTGTTATCTGTTTTTAATCCTTTTGGAAAAAAAGTACACAATAGGCAATGGTAAGAGAAGAAAGTAAATTTAGAAAACACTGAATACTTGTGGGAGGCAAGAGTAACCCGATAACTGTACGCAGAAATGCATAAGAATTAGAATATATTTATTATGATTAAGAAAATGAAAAATTGTTCTTTTTCCTTCTAATCATTAAATAGTTATTATATACTTAAATACAAATATTTAATTTTCTGAAATGATTAAGAAAATGAAAAATGATTCTTTTTGCTTCTAATCTTTAAATAGTTATTATATACTTAAATACAAATATTTAACTTTCTGAAATGATTAAGAAAATGAAAAATGATTCTTTTTGCTTCTAATCATTAAATAATTATTATATACTTAAATACAAATATTTAATTTTCTGAAAACAGTAACTCTACCTTATAGTAATCCTAAACCAAATAATTTTGTTATGAATTCAAATATGTTTTTCTATTATTTCAAAATTATGCTAAATTTTTTCATCATTATTTTCAAAAACTTAAAAAGAAGACACGACATGTGCATGCAAATAATTGTGGCTCTTTGAAAAAACTAAACAGTTCGTGAATAAAAAAACTAAACTGTTCGTAAAAGCAGTAATGAATATAACTTTGCTTAAACAAATTAAATTAGTTTTAACGAAGTCATTCATGTCAAATTAACATTATCTTCTTGGCACAATCATAACTTACCAAAGAAATTAGCATTTTTGCATTTATAATAAATTTACCCGAATTGTACTATGATTTTTCTAGTTTTATTTTTTAACTCCGTGCATAAAAACTTGATGCATATCATTTAGTATTAATATATTACGAAATTCAAATTTAATTTTTTTATAGTAAATGGAAGCGGGTGCCTGTCTACAAAAGATATCGCGGAAACGTAGCTGAAGTTGACACAAAAGGTTGGGACGTTTTCATATTAAACTTTAAAAAGAGCGAAATAAATGAGAATATAAAAATAAAAGGGAAAAAAGTAGGGAATTTTGCATTTGAATGTTCTTGAAGCCATTTCATATTCTGAAGAACGGATTGCTTAATATTTATGAAAAGAGATTGTGGTAAAGAACTTTGCAGAGAAAAATAAGTCTTTGTGATTTAAAATATTTTGAATATTTAAAAGGGTAAATGTTTAAAAATTGACAGAAAACTTTCTTCTTCAGATTTCAAAGGTTGGTGACATCAAGTAAACGGTTTAAATTCAAATATGTTTTCCATTTTTTAGATTGGTTGTGATTTAAAATCTGTTTTTTTTTTATTTACTTCTATTCTTTAAATTATTTGTTAAAAAATTTAAATGTTATATTTTGAAAACTAAATTTTTCGTTGTAAATTGTTTCATGCCCATTAATGATGAATTTTTGTTTATTACATTTGAAACTAAAATATGTATTCTACCCATGTATTTTTTTTCAAATTATTAAAGAATTAAATTTAACTGTATTTAAGAGTATTTAAGTATTTAACTGTAAAGCTAATAGAAATTTTATTTCTGCACTGAATGACATGCAGAAAAAATGTATTTTTAAATGGGAAAACAGCCAGGTTTTAATTTGAAACAATTTCCTAGGTTTACTTTACTGATATCCACATACTCTTCTTTACTGAATTCTACACTGAATATTGTACTTAATATTATACTTATATTTATTTAAATTCTACGCTGAATATTATACGTAAAACATGTGTTTTAGTGTAAAAGCAACCAAGTTTGCTTCGAATTACAACAAAACAATTTGCACGAAAATTTCACGGTCAAGTACTCTCTCTCCACAGAATAACATGTTTAAACACGCATTTTTAAGCGAAAAACAAGCAGGTTTTATCCCAAAACAATGCTAATAAGCTTGCGTGGAACTTCTTCTGAGTAATATTTTTCCAACATGTGTTCTTAATACGTAAAAAACCTGTTTGGTTCGTAACATGTTTGCATGTTTTGAAACATGTTTTACGTGTTCTTAAGCTAGAAGATAATTTCCTTCTACCCCGAAGTAGTTCATAAAAGTTTGTGCAAAACTTTCCTTACTGGGTAATATTTTTTAACTTAATAAAATGGGGAAAATACAGGGGGGATAATCGGGTTCTACAGCTAACCAGTTACCCTTTTGCTTACGGCTGGTACAACATGTAGACTACATGTGATGGTACAACATGGTGCACCGTAAGCAAAGGATTAATGGTAAGGTATAACTTAGCATTAACTGGTTAATGCATTATGCTAGTGATATACCCGAAGCAGTATACTTGTGATGTTAACGTTTTCTGAATTTAGCACCAATTTCTACTGATATTATTTATAGGATCAAAGGGATTTAAATAATCAAAAACATAAAGCCGCTATATTTATGAATTGTACTTTATAAGCTTCTCTTAGGAAAATCCTACTTAACACAAATAAAGATGGTTTTTGATTATCTTCCCAAGTCAAAATTTTTGATGGTTTTCCATTGATGAACCAACTTAATCTAGATGGTAACCATCAATAATTCCCTCACGAACCATTATATTTTTGATTGTAACCAACATGAGTAACCTTCATCCCAATGTAGGAATTCGGACTGATTTATGATGGTCCAACATAAGAATAGCAACTTTTTTTGATGGTTTGTTCATGGTAAACCATCAGAAATTTCCATCATAGTTTCTTAGAAATCAAATGTTAGAATGATCATGAACAACCATCATCCCTATAATGGAATTCGGACAGATTCATGACGGTCCAACATAGAAATACCTAATTGTTTTGATGGTATATTTCTGAGAATCAACAAGAATTCCCATTAAACCATCATGGAAATGTATTGTTGGTCGATGACAATCAAACCTTTCTTGATGATTAATCATCATAGTATTAAAGTTGCATTTTCCATCATGGAATGATGGAAGTTTGTTGGCATATCATAAACCATGAAAGCATAATGTAAAATGTTGGATGATGGTGATCATTATGAATCGAACTGAAACCTGCATAAACCATCAAAGTGTTTTGTTGGGACCATCAAGAATTTTGACATGGGTATCCTATTTAAATTAACGTTTTTAAACTTCGACTATTTGAGGTTGAAATAACAAATAATGGACAGAATTAATCAAAAACCAGTTTTATTTGTTAAGCAGGATTTTCACAAGAAACGCTTTTAAAGTGCGATTTAAAAAAATTAAGGAGTTTTAGGTTTTGATGATTTAAATCCCTCCTTACGTGAGAATCGCATTAAAAACATGTTAGTACTGTTTATTATGATAAAATCTTCTCCTATCAATAGTTTACTTTAATTATTAATTTAATTAGAATGAGATCTCCGAAATAATAAATAAATAACAAATTCGAATTTCCATTTTTTTAAGCGAAAGATTTTTTTTCTAGTTTTACGTTTGTCAGTTTATCTTTTTTTTTGTAAGTAAATTATTTACACGCAATTAATTTTAAATCGCCGTTAACCATTCTAAACATAATTATGTACATTTGCAACGAGTGTTTGTCTGTTGTTTTTTTCTGTCATTCTTTTTTCTTATTTCCGTTGTGACAGAATTTCTTTCATACTTTTATACAATGCGACTAAAAAAAAAAAATCCCCGATGAATTCCCTAAAAGGGAAAAAAAAACATAAAGCAAGTTGAGCAAACCTATTATTTTATGCCGTCTTCGAAAGAATTATTCAAAGATACAAGGCTTAAAATGAGCTTACTTATGTATTTTTTCTGTCTAAGCAAATACGATTTTCTCGAAAGAGAAGAGAAGACGTTGAGGTATTGCGTAGGTTGCATTAAAATTGTATGAAGTTATTTCAAATGGAGGAAAGAAATACATTTCTGTTCCTGTTAACTTGTAGGCTTTACCTAACCAGGCGGAATACAGAAGGTGGCTTTGTTTAGATTTCATTAAAAAAGCACGAAATAGAAAACGTGTCGTATTTCGAGTTTTTTTCTTCTTTTCGTTTTTCTGAAGTAATGTTTTCTTTTAATTAGAAAGCGATGGTATTGAATTATTTGTAAAGCAAATTACATTTTCAGAAGCATTGGATTTTGAAAAACAAATAACATCAGAAACAAATAAGATAGTTTTGTATTGTCAAAAAACAAATAGTGCAGTTTTTTCATGTTGTTAATTTATTTTTTGCAATGTCAGTTTTTAATATATATATATATATATATATATATATACAGGTGATTATCAAAATAATGGAAACACTTGTGAATAAAAGGGACATTTAAGAATTCGCTTCATAAGCATTAAAATATAATCTTAGCTACCAGTATTTTTTAATATAAAAAGTACATATATTAGGTGGTATGAGAGAGCTTTAACAGAATTGTCTACGTTTTGAATTTTTTGTCAGAAGCTTAAAATGTCAGACCTCACAGATTTTCAGAGAGGCCAAATTGTAGGAGCCCGACTAGTTGNGTATATATATATATATATATATATATATATATATATATTCAAGATTCGGGGGACCGGTAATTAAAAAGGTCTCGATGTTTTGCCTGCTTTCATCAACGTTTATATGTCAGATTTCGATTGCGTTTTTGCTTCTTCCTTACTTAAACATTAGTTTGTGACATCAAATAAAAATAATTCTCTTAACTTTTTTTAATATTTCCATAGCAAAAATAACTCTCTTTTTTTAATTTATTTAATAATAATAGCTCTCTGATTAAAATGTAGAGTTAATGACCGCCAATAAAAAAAATGAAGAATCCAATGAATTTTCGTCTTGTCCAGTTTTCTTCAATCTTTTGTTAATTCAATCTTTTGTAGAAAAAAAATTTGCCAATTTTATTTCTGGTGTTGAATAAAGATTGAAGATTTGAAAACACATAGAAAAAATTTAAGGATATATAAATAAACAGCATTTTGTTTAAGAAACCATTTTTTAAAAGTAAATTTCAAAATTAGTAAGAAACCTGACTTTGTTTACTAAATTTCAAAGCTAGTAAAAAACCCGATTTTCCTTACTAAATTTCTCAATTAGTTACTAAGTTCAGCAGCAGACTGCCAACTCAATAGGCATTAATAGATCAATAGACAATCAATCACTGCTGAGGTAGATTATGCTTTATTGTTTTCATGTGATATACTTTCAGACGATGCAAATTTTGATTTTAAACAACGTAAAAGAATATAAATAAAAATTCAAGTTGATTCGTTCTAATTCATTCGAAATTCTTTCCTTTCATTCTGAAACGGAGATTTCAAAATCGACATGCATAACTATGAAGTCCCCGGAGGTTCATAATTGAAGTTATACTCTTAAAACTCATTGAAATTCATGATTTTTATAGGTTTATTTAATGAGTCGCGAATTATGAGTATCTCTTTTGAGTGATAATGCGAAGTTCCTCTGTTTTATAGGGTCATTACATTTTACACGCCATAAATGAAATGGATTTTGACGCTTTGTTTGTTTACCCTTGGTTATTAAGGTTGGTGTGAAGTTTCAATGTTGACAATTGTTTAAATAAAGTATCGGTGAATTGTTCTCTTAGGTGAACGTAATATATTAAGTATTTATCAAGCAGGTTATGTCTGCCTATTGTTTACATAATATTAGTATAAATTTGATTTATTTTCATTATTCACTAGCATATTTCTTATGGCTTAGACGGTAATATTCGTATATTACATTCCTTTAACTATACAATTTTCCAACCTTCAATGAATAAATAGTATGTGTGCATAAAAAATTTCAATAATAACCATAAAAACAAGTTTTCAAAGCGATTTGTGTTTATTGTTATTATTGATACTTTCATAACTATAATTAAACATTATCTTGTCCTATAGTATGAGATATACAGAAATACAGGTGAATGAAATTAGTTCGACAAAATTTAAAGTTCAATAACATTTATAAATTTATATATTATTTAAAAGAGCAATATTCAGTTACATGTTTCTTAAATTACTGCATACGTAGCGTGTTAGTTTAAAAATCCCAGCAACATATTTTAAAAATGCCAATAAATGTTTATTTAGCATATATGGGCGAATCTCAGGAATCATTAATCGAATTCGATCTATACTCTAGGTTGTCCAGACCGTAACCCTGTTAAACCGTAACCTCAGGATTAATTAATTGAATTTAACATAATAAGGACATCAAAATTGTCGATGTTCACGATTATTTTCTGATATTTTATACATTTTCAAACAATTCTGGAGGTGTAAAAATAGTGTGCCTATTATTTTTTATTATTTTTTTTATTATCAAAAGTTAAAGGTTTTAGAGATCTGTATATATATATATATATATACTCAAAAAACAGTCTGAATATGTCTAGTGCTTATTCTACGGATTCAGAACCATGACCAGACCTTACTTAAAGTTTACGTAATGTGATTTAATATTTATTAAACTTTTTCAGTAATGTTAAATTAAACTTTTAAAGCTTTTGAAAAAATTTTTAACGCGTGCCTGACTTTTAAATGTATTTCATAAGCATAACGTTAGATTGGTTAAATGTAAATTATTATATTGCTTATAAATGTTAAAACATATAAAGAAGTTATGTTAAAGTTATAATGGTAGCATTCTTTTCTATTTTTTTCTTTTTTTACTGAATTAAGTTTTTTACCATTTGCCTTCTTAAGTTTTCTTAAATATAAGAATGCTTACGAAGTATAAGCTTTAATCCTTCCTTATAAGTCCTAGTAATGATTTCTAAAACTTGGTGCTTCCTTTTAAATGCGTTTTTTAAATATGGCCTGTCAAACGTAAGCTATATTTTTCCTAATTTAAGTCAGAGTTATTGTTTTTGAATATTAAATAGTAAATTCTAAAAAAAATTTTTAAATATAATAAGAGTTTTTATAATAGTTAAAATATATAATAATGTTTTTTAAGAAAACAAATTTCAACTTATAAGCGTTTTTCCTTCAAAGTTTTTTTTAACTCGAAGAAGAAGGTTTACGAAATATAAGTTTTAATCCCTATTCTTAAGACCAAAAGTTTTAAAATGCGTTGAGATATTACTTGCTAAAGTAAACCGCCATTTATTTTTACACCAGCAAGTGCTTATGATATAACCATTCGTCTGTTTGTCATTAAATTTGATGATGAAGAACTTGGAATATGCGAGAGTGAAATTGCTTCAGCCATAAGAAAACATTTCGTTTTTAGCCATCCTTCCTTATCACTCATATATGCTCTCCTATCTTCTGCAATTACTTTTTTGAACTATATTTACGTTTTTGGAATTTCGTTCCAACATCTAAAAAGTAGATAAAAGTATATTTGGATATCTTGTTTTGGTTATGATATTTTTTTTTATTTCAGTCTAAACCCTGTGCTTATTTTTGATTTTAGTGAGAAAAAGAATGTTTTTGGAAAACTATTTAAGAAGTGTTTATTTTGAATTTATTTCTACAAAAAAATTTAAACATTTATGTTTATAAGTAATCAAAGTATATAGATATTTCTTACCTTATAAGGATAAAATATTAACAATTGATATATTTTTGTTGTTTTATTGCATGAATTTGTATATCTATTTAGATAATATAGAATCAAAAATTAAAAATTTTATTACTTTGATTTAATTGAAAATATGTTTTCTAATTTTAATTCTGTTTATTATAAAATATTCTTTCGAGAAGCTATTAGTTTTTATTGCTTGTTTACTATAAATAATCGCTGATTGGGAACCACAACTTTCAATTTGTGTCTAAAGAATAATTCAAATTTGATTGGAGGAAAATGTCAATTTTAATTTTTTACACTTCTCTTTCTTTTGCTTATTAATTCATGAGGCATGCAGCATTTGCTTAAAATCAGGTGCAATTATGTTTAAAAAAATGTACTTTAATAAAATACTGCATATTTTAAGTGTATTGAAAATTGTTTAGTTTCATTCTATATGTTACATAAATTGACATTGATGTTCGTACATTACATTCCTTAAACTATTCAATTTTCCTACCTTCAATGAATAAATAGTATGTGAGCATATAAAAAAATCCAATAGTAACCATAAAAACAACTTTTCATAATAATATTTATAAACTTACTAATATTTATAATATTTATAAACTTAAACACATATTCAATAATATTTATAAACTTAAACACATATTAAATAAGGGAGCAATAGTCAGTTACTTATGCATGCAACAGCATATTAATGTTACTTATTTTTTGTAAACTTTTACTTGTAAATTCTTATGCTTTTCATGGGTGGTTTTTACAATTCTCGTTTTTCAGACTTTAGCTTTTTTCTATAGAAATAAAGCCTGATATATTGTTCGTTTTTTATTATAAGAAAAACTCTGCGCGTTTTTGTTTTCTATGAGCTATTGCGTGTTAATATTACTCAAAAAGAAATCTAATTTCTCTTGTATATTTAACCCAAAATATTTTATGTATTTAACTAATGAATTAAAAAATTAAAAATAAGGAGTCAGAAATCAGGATATCTAAAATAAGGAAGAATCTTATGTCCTTATCCTAGCTTTAGCAACATAGTTAACTTTCCTGTTTCAACTTTTTTCATCTAATGAACTGTCGAGCTTCCCATATAGCATTTAATCTTTTTATTTTCTTTAAACCATTCCTTTCATTTTTTAATGAAGCTTAAATGTATATTCAGGCAGGAGATTCTTCCGACTTTCTGAATTTTATAAAGATAAAATGTAAAAGAAAATGCTATTTTAAATGTTAATTTTTTCTTACTATTTCTACATTAAGTTCTGGTTTTAATTTATTATTGCTTTGGTTTTCATTTATTATTATTTAATTTATTATTATGATTTATATTTTAAGCTTAATAGTTTTCTGGACATTAAATCTACAGGGACCAAAAAAATGGAATACTTTGAATAGCTTTTGATATAATGATCGGATCTTCATGTACAAAACGTACTTCACGACACAAAAACGTACTTTCTCATAATTAACATACCTTTTTTTTCGATGCATTCGGATTTCTGATCCCCAAAATGTATAAGGGGTAACCGTAATCTGGGAAATACGGTCTCCATAGTTTGGTCAGGAGTTTAGACCCCTTAATGTTAATTATACTTTTTTCGTATTTCACCATATCTCGAAAACTTTTAAAGCGAATTGAAAAATTATGATTTCTTTATATACAAATTGTCTAAACTATATGTACGACTCGATTTCTCAGGAACTATTCAACCGATTTCGCTCAAATTTTGTATTTTGCCCTGTAAAATTACATACTTTAAAATGATGTAAAACATTTTTATACCTTACAATAAAAAAAATTTCGGCTATTATTAAATAGAAGAATAAAATATAATCGATATTTATTAAAAAAAATTTTTTTGCATTAAATTATTTTTGGATAAACGAATGTTATAATTGTGCCCAAATTTTTTCAATTGATTTAAAAAGTTTTCCAGATATGGCGAAATATGCAAAAAGTAAAATTAACATTAAGGGGTCCTAACTTTGAATCGCTCTCGAGACCAAACTATAGGGACCATATTTCCCGGATCCTATACATAACCTTATATTTTGGGGGGTCAGAAATCCGAATCCGTCGAAAAAAGGTAAGTTTATTTAGAATCCCCGTTTATTAGAATGTCGGACTTTGTAACTTAAATTATTGTCTGCTTACACGCTGCTCTTGAGTAGAAGTTTTAAAAAATAATATATATGATTAAACAAGTGTACAAGTTTAGGTTTTAAAGGTTGAGTCAATTAGATTGCATAAAAGAAAATGAATAACTTAAAATATTCAATTTTGAATAAGTATTAAACAATATTAACAGTAAATTACTTGGTATTTGAATTTGTTGTTATATTACTAATATTAGGATTAGTTTTTGAAGGTAGTAACAATACTAGATTAGATATTTTAGGTGAATATGAGATAATCTTTAACAAGCATTCTGTTTTACTATATTTCTAATCAAAAATATTTGTTTACAATTTTGTGTTGATTTAAACCTGCAGCAATATCTGGCAGCCAAATCGTGTAATTTTAGAAAATAGCTTGTCGGTACAATGTTAATGTAATTTAATTAGTTATGTATCTCTACAGAGGCGATATTGTGAAGTTCCTGAAGGCGACATTAAATTTTTTTTAAATAAATCTTCACGTGCCACTTTTAAAACTCCGTCGTGCCAAACTGTGGCACCACTGTTTGGCCACCCGTTATCTATATACTTATAAATTATATACTAAAATGACAACCTCTATACCGAGAGTATGGGAGACAAATTGAATTTTCCTTCCAAATTATCATCAACCATTCTGTTCTTGCCAGAGTCATCAGTTCCTTTAAAAAGATCTTGAGAGAGCACTTTTTTATTCTATAAGATAGAGAAGGAAAAAAAGGAGGAAGTGGAGTAGCTCTACCCCCTCGAGATCCTCATTTTTCGAACAAAAAAGAGACGTCCAAGACGAGAGAAAGCTATAATCATTTTTTAAACCCCTCTACTCCCATTATTTATTGGTCGGATTGACAGAGACTAGTACGCCTCAACCATCGGTCATTAGCTCCCTTTTTCCTCATTCTTTATATCCTTTTCATACTCTGTATAAGAAAATGTAATATTTAAAGAAATATTTTGAGGGAACGCAGCTGAAGTGGTGGACTCTCGCCATATTTTTCTCTTTATAAGTGTGCATTTATTTATTGTTATCACGTTGAATGCCACCCTAATTTTACATGGCTTGCCCGTCTGGCCAAACGGTAAATAACTACAAACTAAACTTGCAAATATTAGACAGATTTTGCTAGTTTTTTAAAAGGTATATCTTAAAAAAGTGGTGAATTATACAAGCCTACGAATTGTTTAGAAATAGTAGTGGATAAAAATCTACTAAACTGAATTTATTAAACCAAGAATCAAAATTAATAAACTATCACTTGAAAATATTTATTCTCTTGTCCGGAGCAAGTTGGCATCTTTGTGTACATAAATAAAACTATTTTTGTGTGTTCTATATTGCGTTAATTTCTTCAAACTATTTCAGTAACGATAATATTATAAAAAAATTAAAAACATTAAAAATTTACTCGAATTATGTATTTCTAATAATCTAGGCTTCGCCGGTCACCGCAGTGACCCCTATGGCATTCAACGTGTTAAAGGGAACACGCTTAAAATACAGTCAAATTTTATTGCATTATTTTTTTCAGTTGCAGTTAGTAATTTTTATCACCCCTAGCAGAAATTTCAAATTACCCCCAGTTTGGTTTAAAATTGGCTTAATATGGGTCTTATATGCACGTGCATAGAGGGACCCATATAGGGATGTCTAGAGTTTTTAATATTAGTCATACATAACTCCAATATCGGCCTATATACAACCAAAATAAGGCTTATATAGGATGAATAACGACTATAAAATATCGGGTGAATTTGGTAACTCTATATTGGGCCAATATTTGTTGTAAAGCTGCTGTAAGATATCAGATGGATAGGACAATTCTACATAGGGTCAATATTGGTAAATAACGAGCCATTTTTGAGCCAAGATTCGAAAATATTGGTTCAATGAGAGCCCAAATTATTTTGCTGCTAAGGATGTGATTGCCCAAGGTTGTACCTCATTTAGTTTTTTTTTGTAAAGTATTTATCAATACATTTATATGTTAATTTGCACCCTGACTGCCCTCTTTATATCTCAACAGACCCATAGACTACCATCAACCTACTGGCACGCTCCGGAAATTTTATAGCAATGACTTCGGTCATTTTCACATTTGTTCATACACTTATGTACTTATGTATTTTTCCTTTTGAATTAGGCACTTTGCCTTGCCACTAGAAGGAAAAGAAAAATTTCAATATAAAAATAAATAAATTTATCAATTATATATTTTTTGCAATTATCTGTACCTCTTTTACACTTTTTTTAATTTCCTTATTGTATAAAACTTGTATGATTGCTCGTCAAAGATAGTAATAGAGTTTTGATTACTTCCAAAAACTTATATTTTGCTTTTTAAGTTATTTTGATGAGAACAAAATTTATAAGGTTAGATGGGAATTGAAGTTTTTTTTCCCATATCTAACCTTTTTGCACTGTCTGTTAACCGTTTACTGGAGAAAAAGATGACATTTTCATTGACCAAACGCAGATGCTATACACGAATTTCAATATGAAGTGAATTGCGAAGAGTACTTCTCCAAAATTACTTATTAGGGGGAAAAAGTAAAAAAGAGACTTTCCATTCAGCAAATATCGGCGATTGTATTGAATTTCAACAATAAGTCGCTTGCTCAAAGTTTTTCTCCTCGCTTATAGTGAAAAATATAAATTCTCCTCGCTTATAGCTTTAGTGAAAAATATTGAAAGAAGGTAAGGTTACTTCTCATTGATAAAATGCTGACGTTTTGTTAAACATCACTACGAAGTTTAGACATTTTCTTACAGTACTTCTTCAGAATTGTTTGGTAAAAAAGATGACTTTTCTGTTCAGAAAATATGGATGTTTTTCCTGAATTTCAACATTAAATTAAGACGATTGCTTTCGATACTTTTCCACAGTTATTTATAGCTCACATTTTTTCTGAAATCTAATGGGCTTACATATACTTAATTCATTTATTTCTATGCGATTCATATTAATTTAAACTTTTCTCGTCGAGAGAAATTTAGTTATGTAGCTTCACACAACTTTAATTTAAGAAATCTTTTTTTTCAGCCACAGCACTACATTTAAAGTTTTCTCAAACTTGAAGTAGTACAAAATTTATTGCCATTTACTAACTTTTACTCATTGTATAGTTGCGAACAACTTATATTTCAAAAAAGAAAAAAAGAGTAATGCTTGTTCAAGTAGAAATCTGTTAGAAAGTTCTTTCCTAGTTTTGAGTGTCTAAATCAATGATCTCAACAGTAATCGTACTATACTTGAATAAACGTGAAACACTTTTTAATCTCGATAAGATTCAGTTTCGGTTTTTAATGTTTTTCTTTTTCACTCATGAGTTTCTAAATGACCTCCTCCTTTTCTAATAATTTGGACTTCGGTGCGGTGCGTGACAAACTTGTGGTCAGAAATGTTCTTTCTTTTAGTACGTGACCAGTGGGTGGTTCTTCAGTTTTTGTTCTTCTTTTTTACTTTGGAGTCGTAATTATCACGAAATGAGAGTTTCTCGGTGAAACTGCTTTTTTTTTGCTCTGAAATTTAGGTTCGGTTTCAGTCTATAATGCTATTTCGGAGAGTTCGCTCGGCTGAATGCTTTTTTGGAATCACAGAAGATTGCTTTTTCTCGATGACTTAGAAGAAAAAAATAATTTGGTAGATTTCTTCAACCTACTTAAACTTTCTGTAGATTGTTTGATCCATTAAATGTTACATTAAATGTTACATTGAATGTCGTATAAGCAATCAATAATTTAAATAGCACAATACTTGACAGAACTAAATTGACGAATGAAATAGTCTGATTTTTTTATTAATATAAGATTTCTTTTGTCTGTTTAATTTATTTAACCTGTACTTATGTTAAAATCATGTTTAAGAAGTTAAATTTTGTGCTTACTATACCAATCGAAAATGAAACGTTTTAAACTGAAGTAAAAATCTTTGGGGTTTACAACTGTTTCGATGTTATTTGACAAGCATGGTTATTACAGACAAATTAATCGGTGAATGACATTGAATTGCCCAATTACGTATGGTTACTTTTTCAGAAATAAAACTCTCATTTGTAAAGATTCAACGAGTCATTTCAAAATCGATCTCAAAATATTTAGTGAAACTGACATATATGTCAATTTTTGAAAGGAGCATTAAAGGATCCAAATATTTGACACAACTTCTGCCTAAACTATTAGGACCATATTTTTCGGATTGCAACTAATCTTCATATTTTAAGAGTCACGAATCTAAATTCGTTGGGAAAAAAACATGTCTATACAGAGGAAGAATGTTTTTGTGCTTGATTTTGCAACCAAAAATTTCTTCTGAACTATATAATTAGCATATTTAAAGCCCTTGAACTATTATGAATTGGTCTTTGAACTTGAAAATCAGATCTTTGGATCAAAAGTTATTAAATTATTGAGTCTTGCTTATTTAGCACGCTGTGCAAACTGGATTAACACACATTCCAGAGTAATTAGATATGAATTACTTATCTATGATTTCAAAATTTGTTTCGTCTTATGTATGCATTCTTCATTGGCTTATCCATTGAATTGTAGATTAAATAAACCTTATAATATGCGACTATCTTGTAGATCATCGTTGTCGGAATGGGGAGAATATTTTCTCCCATGAATTCATCTGTCAATTGGCATTCCTACCCAGTAAGTTTGGCAAAGATTAAGGCACTTTCAAAGCGCAATTCAGACGATCAAAAGAACTTTTAGACAATTAGCTAAGTTTGCAGCATTATAACCTGTACTTCCTGAAAATAAATTCGTCATTCTTCATTGTCAGAATCGGTAGAATATTTCTCGTCATCAATTTGTAAAGCCTGTCGATTAGCTGTCCTACCCAGTAAGTTTCACAAAGGTAGAGCAACTTCTAAAGCACAACTCAGGCCATCAAAAAAGATTTTAGACAATTATTTAATTTTTCAGCATTATAATCGGCACTTTCTGAAAATAAATTCGTTATTCTTCACTGTCAGGATCGGTAGAATATTTACCCTGATTTATAAAAACCGGTCGATTGGCTTTCCTACTCAGTGATTTTATCAAAGGTGAAGCAACATTTACAGCGCCACTCAGTTGATCGAAATTTTTTCGTATATTACAGTTTTCTTCGAATATTACAGTTAGCGTCAAAGTTAATTTTTTTGATACGAACCATTTTGAAATAGGTATTTTGTGAGTCTGACATTAACATATCTATTTATTAATTTTAATTAACTTTTTCATATTTAAAATGAATAGATAATTAATTAAAGTTCCGATTGAACTGGTTTCGTAAGATTTTTTTAAAATTTAGCTTATTGATTTCATTAGTTTTATTTTTATATATTTTTTATTATTTGTCTTCATTTTTATTTACTATTAATTTCATTCAATTTTATTCCAACTCATTTGAATTAAATTATACTTATTTACGTTATTTTATTTCTTGCAATTTGATGTTGAATATTAAACTTCTTTCGAATACCGTGTCGACTATGGTTTTAAGTAAAAGCGCATTTTTTTTCAATAAAAGAAGGCAAAAAATAATTAGTTTTTAAAATTAATACATTCTTTTAACGCTTATTTTAATTTAACACAATAATGAAAGATATTACTTTGATTTTATGCATATTTTTGACAAAGTTATATGTAATTTTAAAATTTCTTTTAAAGAACTTATCGACCATGTTTTTTGCTAAAATGCGTCACCCTCTTTTTATTTGAAGATTGTGGAGAAAAACAAATTTCAAAATTAATCTATTCTTTTAACACTTCTTTTAATTTTTTTTAAAAAAATATCTATATTTTTTTTTGATCCTCAAATTCTTCCATAGTTAAAAAAAAAATCTATATTTTTTTGATCCTCGAATTCTTCCATAGTTAAAAAAAAACGAATTTTCTTAATTCTTTTTGCTCTTGAATGATTCAAATTATACCATTGTTGAAGTGTAAATAAGATCCGTTCGTAAAAACTGTCAAAAATGATTTTCCTTGAGATAAGGCAGTATGAGTAGGGGGAGAAGTTTTACAATGCCATCAGTTTTCACCGTTGAAGAATTTGCCGGCTCCAGCAGTGAGAGATTTCGATTTTGTCCGCTAAACGGAAACCTAAATTGAATTTTCTCTAATCGCCTCGCAGGCTTCCATCTTTTCAAAACGTCCCTTTTTGACGACGTCTTTTCACCCTCCCCCCACTATTTGACGCCCTCCCTGTTTTGACTTGAAACCTTAAGGTGTTCGAATTTCCTTTGCAGACTGCCTTGGGTGTCCTAAAGAGCAAACGGGAATGTTAATAATCTAAGAATTGATGCTTCATGTTTCTCTCTAAACTAAAATTTTTTTCACTTTTAAATTGGAATATAAATTGAGGATACTATGTCTGAAGATTATCTGTTGCGTGAGAATGAATTGAAATGTATTTTTCAATTTTTTTAAAACTATTTTTAAATACTTCGTCATTTCAAATAGTATTACTTGATAATTTATGATCAATTTGTTAAAATATTTTTGTATACATTAAAACAGTGTTAGTAAGACATGTATCTAGCTCTGTTACACCAAATAATATTCATTAATTTCTTCGAAACTAACGAATGTCAATAACGTATTACAATCAGAATCTGATTTAGAAAGCGTGAACACTTGGCCAAATCCAAAACTTTTTAAAGACCCCTAAATAGCATATAACATATTTTGTAAACTTTTTATTCAATTTTTTAAAAAAAAATATCTATATACTCGGATTGTGCTGAATTCCTGTGCGAGGAGGGCCACCCAAAATTTGGTGCAGCCATAGGTTTCTAAATTAGGCTCTGACTACATTCCTTGAACCTTGGATACCTCAGATACAGAATGATTGCAATCCATGAAATATGGATGCACCGGATATAAATGACTGCAATCAATGAATCCTAGATACATCGGATATTAAAAAAAAGCATAAGAAATGTAATGCATGGATCTCAAATATATTAGTTATAAATTCATAAAATCTTCTAATATCTGTATTTAGATTTAGTTATTTGAAATTAAAGTGCTTGCCTTTTATTTAGAAAAATGGTTCTAAAATTTTAATGCTTTGAGAGTATCCTTTAAAGATTCCATTTTATTTTTAAGATAACTCTAGATACGAAACCAAATTTGCAATGTAAAAAAAGTTTAATGACAATACTGAATGACGCAAGTTTCTAAGTTTAATTTTTTATGACAGCAATTCCATTAAGTAGATGAATTCTATTTATAAATATTGCTAAAATTAATCAGAAACATCAGATTCAGTTTAGTACTCTTTTAAAAAATCATCCACGAAATAAACTAATACTTGAATTGTTTTCTCACGAGTTATCTCATAATTTGATTCGACACAGGCTTTTTGAGAACACCTTTGCATTCATCTACATATTACTACTTATAGGTATTCTACTTTTCGAATCTCAGGTCTAGATCTATTTATTGTCATACATTTTCTAAATTAACATTTATGCATAATACACATTTAGGTACTGTTCCTTGTAAGAGAATTCCTTTACAAACAGTAAATATTGAATAAATTGTAATATTGTATAAATTGTAATATTGCATAATTTTATTCATTGTTATTTATTTAAAAGTTAAATATAGACTTACCGATCGACAAAACTAAAAAAGCTGAAGAAATTTTTCCGAAATCAGGAGACTACCTCTAAAAAAGTAAAAAAATGAAGTTATTTAAAAATTAAGAAACAAAAATACACCAATAACCCATTGTAAAAACGAGTACTAAATTATATAATTAAAGTAGCCCATGTTATTACTTATGATAAAAACAATTTTTCAAAATAGAATTGGAAAATTTCACGGAGAATTTAAATAAATCAAATGAAATAAACTCATTAAAAACAATTCTTTTAGTAATAAATATTCTTATAATTTAAAAGAACATTCATATTACTTTAAATAATTAACATTCGCTGATTTCAGAAAACTGGGCTCAAATTTCTGCTCATGGCAGTTTCCAACTAGACTAAGAAATGATTGAGCATGTTGTAATGAGAATTTTTCTTTACGCAACTCATTTTCGTAACAATAACTGTACTTTTCGTCCTGGAGCAAAAATAGTTTGGAGAAATTTGAACTATCAGGGAACATCTTCTAAAATAACTGGGTAGCATGATTAGAAGCACTCAGTGGCAAATTATGTTCCAGAAGAAATGCATTAAAAAAACACTCAGATTTGAACGTTTTTTGATCTACGGTTTCTACTGAAAAATTAAGCTTTTTATTATTTTTAATACAGAGAGCATTTTCTTAACGTTTTTCTCTGTTAATGCGTTTTACAACATCATTTTTCCCCCATGTGCAATTAAAAAGTCCGGTATTTTGTACCGTAATTTCCATTTTCATTGGAACATGTTACGAAACAGAAATTATTACCGCAAAATCACTGAATCACTCTATTTAAATAAATAGTACTACAAAAAAATTGAGTTATAATATTTAAAAGAAAAAAATGGCTTTTACGATTAAGTGGATTTTATGGATGATGCCCCCATAGTGCTGGTACTTTTTACCATAATTTAATCCGGAATATTTTACAGTGCACAGTGAGCCAGAAGACCATGATCTTTGGCCAAAAGTCAAAAATTAAATTTCAACTAAAATATGTTTAGGCAGCTTTAATATCGCCCAAATTAAGTATTCATAATCATTATAATTTACTTTTTGGACCGACGAGAGTAAAATGTAGTGAAAAATATGTTAAAAAGTATTTTTTTAAATGTAACTTTTAAATTTATATTTCAGAAATATATATAGGAATTTCACCTTTCTGTTACATTTTTATCAGAGTAATTAGTCTGAAATTATAGCACAATTTCTCAATTTGTTGGATTAGTTAATACTCTTGACAAACTTATAGTTTACATCTTATCATTTGACATTTTACAATGTTTGAATCACTTTCGAAACTTATTTCCAAAAAGTTTCACGAGGTAAGAGGTAATTAGCTAAAAAAAATTTTGTTGTCTTCTTTGATGTTTCTTCTTTCAAAAAAACCTGCCCAATTTTCCCCATATTGCAAAGGTGGACTAAATATACCAAAAAACAAAAATTATGTTTTTTTTTCATATTTTCGCGTTATTTTGTTATGTTACTTAAGAAATATAATTTGCTTTTCATTTTTAATATAAAATTACGAAAATTATTATATTTTCATTGCTATATTTAATTATTTAAACGTACTATATACATATGTATATATATTTCTTGCTCGCCATATTTCAGCCGCCATCTTGTTTTTTTTTTGTTGGTATTTTTAGTGTATTTCATAATTTCAACTATGAATTCAATTTACCTGCACATGAAAACTCTAAATAAAAAACCCCAAATTTTGAAACAAATTTTATCGAAATACTAATTTTGGCCACGAAACCTTGGATACTGGCCCACTGTGCAGTGCTTTTGGTAAATTTAAGAAACCGAGTGCACTTAAGTAACGAAGACAATTTTCGAAAGAAAAGTTTATGCATTCTTTTAGTGATGATGGATGCGTTGTATTTAACTTTTAAACCCGTAACAACGCATAAAATTAACTATGTAGCAATGCTAGAAATATAACATTTTATTTGAAATATAACTGACTATTTAATGTCTAATTCATGCAATTTTTGACAGTTCCTTTCAAATCCATTTCTCGGAAAAATTTCGTCTTCAAAGAAAATATTTTATTACTTTACTTGACTGCAGTTAAGATAATTACCGCTTTGGAACTTTAAATCAAAAAGTTTTCTGAAATGATTCAGTTGTAAATTGAGCTTTTCTATTTCGCAATGAAGTCTTTTATTCCAAGGTAGCTCATAAAATTAAGTAATGTTGCTATTTGACACGTATAGGATCGCATTTTATATTCCACTCTTCCTAAATGAGTCGTGTTAAACATTATGACCGCTATAACTCATAAGACAGCTCCCATTTTGACTTAGTAAAAAATTAATTGTAGACATCACGTGCTATTTTATTTTTTTATTCT
This sequence comes from Parasteatoda tepidariorum, assembly GCF_043381705.1. NCBI lineage: Eukaryota > Metazoa > Arthropoda > Arachnida > Araneae > Theridiidae > Parasteatoda > Parasteatoda tepidariorum. Next base: position 42,595,107 of record NC_092207.1, on the reverse strand, counting down.
TTTAATGCGACTGATAAGGACATAAATCTAATTGAGCTACGGTTTTGAAAGTATTTGTATGGAAAGAGTTCTTTTAACAGAAGTAATTAAAATATTATCTCAGTATCATTCATTATTTCTTTTTTTGAAGGTAATGGAATTTAGCATAAGTAATTATTTTCACGTTAATTAACCTATTTTCTGCCGAACGTGCGTAAATGCACCGTTTCAATAAGTATTTTTCATTGACACAAAGACGCATAGTTTTCATTAATTTTATTTTTCCGCTTTTTTTAAGCGTTCAGAAAACATCTATAAATTATTAGTTTGAGTTAACACTTTTTGTTAAGAAAATTTTGAAATGCGCTAGTTTCTATTAATAATTTGAAGCGGTTACTAACAAATTCCACTTTTTGCAAGTGCACAATTATTTCACTTGAGACTTATCACATTTTTTTGTGATTATGATGAGTTCTGTCAATAAAATAAGAATAAAACAAACGTCAAAAAAAACTAGCGTTCAAGTAAATGACTCAAGTAACGTAAAGTTCAAGTAAAGAATAGCCTATACTCACCATTGTATTTCTTGGATAAAGTATTATTTTTCATGCACGAAGCTTTTTTTTGCGTCTTAAGGTATCCGACTAGTTTCTAGAAATTTTTTTTTAAATATTAATATGAAATTTAAAAAAATCTAGTTTATGTGTTTTATTGTGTGTAAAAACTTATAAAACTAGAAAAAAAAATTAATAATATTTCTTCTTTTTTAAACAATCGTTTTTTGGTAAAAAATAAGGTGTTTTTTTGCATCTATGCTAAACACTGTAAAATCTCCGAAACCAAAAAAATACTTCAAGGATTTTATTTAGAAGGCCATCAACTATGATTTGAACTATCATCTTAAAAGCAGGTACATAATACTACTGAGTTGCGGATCAATATAGTTAAAAAAAACTATATTTTTAAATTAAAAATTGTCCAAAATCATCCTTTTGTACTAGTAAACTATACTACATTTTATAACGTTTACATGATTTTCCTGAAATGAGTTAAAGTATTATGTAAAATCATTATTTATCTACATAACCAAGGCTTATTTGATTATTTCTAGCTGAAATAAATCTTTTACAATTTACCTCACACTATTAATAAACCTTATTTATGTACTTATTATAATACTTATATAACACTTATACATAGTATGTATTATACTTCTATATAATATGTATTATATTATATATAATACATATTATATAGAAGTGCTATAAAAGCATCACATGTATTATAATGCTTAAATTTTCCTTTTATTGCCACTTTTGTTATAGAAAATGTATTTAAAAATAATGGCCTTTTTGCTTATTGAAAACTCTATTCTAAAATTTAGTCCGATACAGTATTTGTCAAAATATATTACATAGTATTGGAAGTATATTGTTATTCTACTCTTTCAAATGATTATTGTATTGATAATAATACTTCCAAAAAAATAAAAATAAAATATTGTTTAAATAGATTTATTGCAACTTGTATGGAACATTCTATATAAAGTGTGACATCAATGCTCCTTGCCTTTATTCAATCTTTTATTTTTCTTCCTTTTTCTTTAAAGTCTTTTAATTGAACATTTCGACCACATTAAATTTATTATAAATAAAGCCCTAAAGAGTGCATATTTTATTACTGTTTCCTTCCAAAAAATTACATATTTTACATAAATTAGATTTAGATTTTTTTTTCTTTTTAGTGTAGAGAGCATTAATTTCACATATAAAATAGAATTATTTACTTAAGACGTTGAATGCCATGAGGGTCACCGGTGACCGGCACTGAGTTTGTTCGTAGCGCCGCGGGAGTCACCGGTGAACGGCGAAGCCAAGATTATTAGAAACACATAATTCGAGTAAATTTTTAATGCTTTTAAAAAAAAAATTTATTATTATCGTTGCTAAAATGGTTTGAAGAAATTTATTCAATACATACTGGGAAAATCATTTTGGCAAGACGGGCAAGCCATGTAAAATTAGCATGACATTCAACGTGTTAATTAAGTTGAATTTTGGTGTTCCAATGCATTTCGTTACTTTATTAATAATAATAAAAACCGAAAGAAAAATGTCTAATTTGTCTCCTTGTTATTATAACAATTTATGTTTTTATTAGATAATTCTTTTTTGCTTTTTAAATAAATCATTATCATAAGAATTATTTTTAAATTTCTTTATTATTTAGAGCAGTCTCTGTTTAAGTTAGTTTTAAGTTGAACTATTATTTAGAGCAGTTAAGTCAGTTAGTTTTAAATTGAACTAATTTCGTAAATAGTAGATATAAAAACATCCGTGTATGTTTTGTTTTTCTTTTTCCTTGTTTTCTTTAAAAAGTTAAATTGTTATTGTTGGTTATTAGTTCATATTGAAAAGAAAAATATATAAAATAAAACATTCTGTTGCATTAGCAACAACTTCATAATTTTTTTTCATTATAAAGTTGCATATTTTATTAGTATTTTAATATTTATCTGAATTTAAAACTTTTTTTCGAAAGAAAATGATATAGGGATGTTGCGCAAAAAATTTGGCCAGAATATAGTTATCCTTGTACTCCATTCAATTTACTTTTACTAATAATATTCTGCGTATTTTACAGCAATGAATAACTTTAAAAGTTGAAAACCTTTTACAAGAAATCAATAAAATATTTTACGATTTTTATATTCAAAAAACTATATTTTTCTCTTTTACAGTTACTAAAGCAAACAAACCCATAATTTATTATTGCCTTTCTTGAGATAGTTAAAATTTTTAAGAAACTCCACACAAAGAAAAAAGCTCATTCTAAACTAAAGTGAATGCTTTTCATATTCATGCTTTTCATTTTAGCCACCAGATAAAACTGGTCCCTAAAAGTTTTTCTTATCTCTATTATTAACCAAATGTCTTTTATATTTGTCTTCGGTTACTTGGTTTTTTTCTATGAAAGAAAGTCCTAAATTTATCTTCGATTTACTTACATATTTGCAATGGAAATAACCCGAATCGGTCAATCTAGTTCATCGACCGATTCTTTTTTTGAACGGAGACTTTTTCTACTACTTCTCTTCTCTCCCAGAAACATTTCTCTTATTTCTTCTTTTCGGTGGCAGCATCGGCGAACTATTCCATTCCAATGTATCTCAGATGGGCAATCCATCAAAGTTGCGGTGGCTGAAGCTCTCCCATCTCTGATTACCGCTTCATTAAATAAGAACTTCTACACTTGTACTTCTCTTTTTCGCCTTGTACCAATCCTTCCCCACACCATCATTCCACCGCCATCTTTTTTTATTTTATTATTTGTCAGTACGTTTTGTAAGCGTCTCATCTTTCTTTTTAACTCTTAAAAGTAGTCCCAGAAGTTTTTAAACTTTTTTTATTTGTCAATTTTCTGTCTTGACTATCTGATTTACTTTGGGGGATTTACTTCAGTGAATAAAATAAGTTGCTTGTCAATAAATTTATTTACTTTTCGTGTTGCCATTTTATTTCATTAAATATTCATTGTAAAAACTTGTTTTTGTTTTTAACCATAAATTTAAAATTTAAAATATTTTTTTTTTAATCTTAATTTGTTTGTAAGGCTGGCTTAATGTTGTTGTCTCATAATGGGAAAATGCAGGAATTTTTTTTTCACAGAGCACAAATAAACTAATTTTAAGTTTTTTAGGATAGAAAGATGCTTTACCTTAACTGTTAATTTTGTCAATTACGGTTAAGGGTAGACTATATTTGAGGGTGCCCCTTGATTCTCGCCAAGTTGTGATCGCGGTTGATCGCCAAGCTAGGCGTTGTTGAAACCCAATCGTGATTCTGATTGGTTTAGATTTTAGCGTTATTTTTAAATGTTCAACGGTATATGTAATTTCGGAGGTCCGTTAGTTCTAAGTTGGATACCGGCTGGTAAGGTTACTTTTAATTCTGGTCAATAAAATCGAAGGTACGTGGGCAGTCATAAAAATGGACTTAAGAAAAAAAAAATGTGTCACCGCCAGTCCGGTATCACATACGCCATTTTCGATTCGTATTTCGCCGAATTTAAGTGGCGATGGAGGTAAACAGATTCTATTCATGATAAATTTAGACTCTTAACTGCTATTAGAGAATTCTGTGCACCTAAATCTGAGGATATTCAAGCTTAATGAAGAAGTGCGTTTTTTTTTTGTTTGTTTTTTTTTGTGCTTACTCCATTAATTTTCGTTTCGATTCAAAAAGCATTTTGTTGGGTTTATTAATTTTGCTTATATTGGGTTCATTGCTAGTTTTGGCCGATGTTTTGTTGAAAATTTCCTATGTTTTTTTGAAATATCATTATGTTTTGGCCTCCATTCCTGTTATTACGGTGTTCCGCGCAAACAGGAATGACGCCAAACATAAGTCGCCAATTTCGCCAAGGGGCACCCTCAAGTATATTTTTAAGAGTTAATTACGTAATTACTAAAACTTGCCATTTATACAATTGTACGCTTGCCAATATAACTCATACACCACAAACCTAAAGAAATAATTTTAACGCTTACTTAGGTAAATATTGTTGCTATGCTAAAATCTCTGAATTGACGCCTGTCTGTGTATCTATCCTGTTAGGCTGTTGAAGCATGGCATTTGTTTATGTTGGCAACTGTTGTTTCCATTCTATTTTGAGTAAGCCTAGCCCGTTAAACGTGAATTCTCTTAAATGACGTATTCTAGATTCTTTCACAAAGGAAGTTTTGATTGTTGTTGTTTTTTTTTACTTAACTCCGTACTGGCACGAAGTTATTCAGAACATAAACAACTAGAAGTTCCAGATTCACAAAACAAAAATAATCACGTTACAATGAAAATAATCACGGGTTGCAATAAAACACATTGACAAATAATAAATCTAGATCTAGCTTAAATAAAAGTCGTAGATAATAAGGAATTATGTTTTATAAAATTCAGTATGCGATACGACTTTGTATTTAATTAATTTCATCTTAATTGCCATTCTAATTTATGCGGATAAACTTAGCTTGACCTTAGACAGAAATGTCCAGAATATAAACACGCCACATTGCTTATAAACAACCAGTTGGTACCGAGGTCATACGTTAGGCGTCTGTGTGTCAGTGGTTTTCTTCTTCTTGAATTGCAAGCACCTAATTAAAACTTTTGCAAGTTTCAGTTTGTTATTATTCAACTGATTTTTAACTTTCTTGACGAAAATAGTTGTAAGTGTGTCTTAAGAAACGAACATACTGGAGAATGGAAGCGAAGAAGAAAAGGTTTTATCTTCAAGTTTTACTTTTTCGTATGTAACTATATCTAATTTTTTTAATGAATATCTTAACATTAAGCGATAGCACTCTATATTGGGATAAAATTTCAGAAGATTATGAAACTTCTGTATCATCTCCTTGGGTAAAATGATGCGTTTCTTGAGGGAGATCTAAGAGAAAAAAATATTTTCATAGTCATGTGCATTTTAGCAGAAAGAGGCTATATATTTTTATTCGTGCCATGAAAAAGTGTTTTGATTAGAAAAATGAACGGAAATTTATACTTTTTCTACTGAGTTTTTTTAATAATGCATTAAGAACCACATTGAACAGCAAGTGAAATCAGTCTTTCAGAGTTTAAATCTGGACCTCTTGCTTTAACTACCTTGAAATAAGTTGCACAAAATTAGCATTGAGGCGTCCAAATTTTAGATCGCTCTCCAGAGCTATGGGGACAATATTTTCCAGATTATGGCCACCCCTATCATTAGAGGAACAGAAATCCGAAACAGTTGAAAGAAAAGGTTTCTTTATTAAGAGAAAGTGCGTTTTGTACCTGATTTCGTAACTTAAAATATCATCTGCATTAAATAATTAGCATGCTTGATGTCACCCCTTTGAACTATTAAGAATAAATCCTAGAACAAGAAGATCCGATCATTAGATCAAAAGTAGGTTCGTTTTTTCCCTTTATGCACAGTACATGAACAAACTTCAACAAAAATGTGGTAAAGTTTTTTCGAAAGTGATGAATTGAATTTATACATTAGAGTAGTTTGTTTATTAGAATTTTTAATATTATTTTCAATGATAAAATTCAACATTTACAACATATGATAAGTTTTTCATGGTTAACTGCACCGTCGTCACCCAACCATGACCCAGCACCTAGCCCTTTTTTGGGGCTTCATTTTTAACGTCCATGGTAGGAATGCCTAATAATTTTGATCTTGGTTAGGCGACGTGAATGAGCCTGAGCTGGACCCCTATCTCTAAATTCCCCACAACCAACGAGTGCCTAGACAGATTTAACGTGCACCTTGCTGCGAATACACGCCTGTTTTTTTGCCAGCCTCCAAGATCAAACTCACTACCCTGGCTCCCCAACCATTGCTATGGTTACCTCCAATGAAATGTGTAATTTTCCATATTTTAATTTCGCTTTTTCGTTATTGCACTATTATTATATTTGTCCTACTCAACTAGACATTAAGGTGAGGGGCCACTTGTAAGTTTTTGTCAGAGAATATTTTCAGATTTAGTTCTCAGTGTTTGTTTTTTTTTTACTCAATATATGTTGAGTATGAGAATTTAAACTAATCATAAGCCTTTATTGTATTCCTAGTACTTTTATTTAGATTCGTAAAAACTTAAAGCCATATATTGTAAACTTACCTTATAGAATAATTTCAAAACTTTTATTTCTTTATTTGCATCATTTCTTGAGAAACCAAATCATACCAAAAAAGTTTTTTTTTGATTGAATGAAACCGTTAGCTCTAATACCTTTCTTGAAACTAAAATTACAAAAAGATTTCCTAAATTAATATTCAAAATTGATGTTTATAACATAATTTTATTTTATCAAAATCTTTCTTTAAGATCTGCTTTTTATGTCAAGAAGTTTCAACCTCCACCTGAATGGTGAAACTCTAACATATATACTATTCATACTAGTATATATGTTAGAGTTTCGGTAATAAGAAAATAGGTTCTCTAATTATTATCGATAAGATATTCGTATGGATAAGTTCTTTTAACCAGTAACGCCCCAAATAATGCAACTCTCGCATTTCTTCTTGTAGCTGACCTAATCGAACAGAGTGTTTTCCTACATTATTACTTTGGGTGTTTTCTTTGCTTATAGAAGACGTGCCAGAAATCAACAGTCAACAAATGATTCTAATAATATTACTCTAGTTATCTTCCTATAGATAGGGATAGTAGAGGCAAAAATACATTCACTGTATGTGGGATGAAAGAGGCTATATGTTTAGAATAATTTTTCAGCTTTTAAATAAATAAATAAAAATATACGCCATTTATGTTTCTATGCATAAGAGGAAGGCGTAAAGCAATTTAAGTCAGTTGTGATTTTATTTAAGTGAATATACAGGGTGTTTATAAAGTCCCGGACCCATTTCGATGTTTAATAACTCATAAAATAATAAAGCTAGATTAAAATCAATAACATAAATGGTTAGATAGACTCAAAAAGTTTCATGACCCTTGTCAATGAACTTCGTCGCACGGAGAATATCTAGTCGATAGTCAATTTCACGCCAAGTAGCGGCATCCACAGAGGCCAAGGAATTGGACCTCCTCGCCTACAGAAAAGACGGTCTCATCAGTCGTATACTTAGACATGTTGGAAAACATCGTATTTCTAAAACTAGAAGAGCTTCAGCCACATGTCTTTATGCAACAAGATGGTGCACCACCTCATTGGGGTATCATCGTTCGTAGTTCTTTGAATGACCATTTTCCAGGAAGATGGATTGGGCGAGAAGGTCCAACTCCTTGGCCATCCTGATCACCTGAGATAACGCAGCTGGACTTTTTTCTTTGGGGATTTATAAAGGACAATGTTTACAGGAGGATCGTGTCGAACATTGATGACCTAAAAGCCAGAATTACAACAGCAATAGCCTCTGTGGATGCCAACATGCTTGCCACTACCTGGCGTGAAATTGACTATTGACTTGATATTCTCCGTGCGACGAAGGGGGCACACATGGAAGTTCATTGACAAGGGTCATGAAACTTTTTGAGTCTATCTAACCATTTATGTTATTAATTTTAATCTATCTTTATTATTTTATGAGTTATTAAACATCGAAATGGGTCCGGGACTTTATAAACGCACTGTATTAGTTTTATATAGTTAAATAATCATTTATTTTGTGATAAAAGTTGTCTTTTAGACATTTTTAGTCCTAAGTCATTCTTATAAGAGTTAATTTTACAGCTCTACATTTTAGATAATTACTATTAAAAAAAAAGCTCGTTATAGTTTTTTTTTATCCGGATACTTTAAACTTCTGTTTTTTTCTGAAAATTGAACTAAATCGAACTTTACCTACATCCGGTCGATACTTAATAAGCAAAACTACGCAAAAGTGTCAGAAGTTGGAAGATTTCAGATTTCTTCGTACTCCCAATTTTCAGGAAACTCGCCAAAATTCTTTATTTTCGTTCAATGAAATGAGGCACTTCTTTAAAAAGAAAGAAAGAAAAACTGCGCCAACTTTTCCTTGTTATATTGAAGAAGTTTAAAGGAATAAAAGATGATGCCCTCTGAAGGTTGTCGTATACTGACTAAGGATTGTTGGTCTGTAAGAGATGTACGATAATGATATGTCCGCTTCACCTGAGAAAAGGGTGGAAAAAAGTTCCGATTCGGCCCTGGAATAAAATGAAAAGGAAAGACTTTGTTAAGAACTGAGGATTTTCGTCTCTAGAACATATATACACGAATAGACTTTTTTTTTAACTTTCTAGCTAGAAGAGTGTTGGTAAATAATTAGTTTTTCGCAAAGAAATATTGTAAATGCCGGAAATAATGTTTTAAATATTAAACAGTGACTAAAGAAAAAATCTTTTCTGTGATTAAGTATTAAAACGGTCGATATATTATTTTCTGCATCTTTATGAAAAGAGCACTAGGAAACTATTTCTTTAATTGCATGGAGTTTTTTTTTTAATGATTCTTGAATATAATTACAATTTTGATATTAAATCTGCAATCAGTTTCTTTTTTTTCAAGCTACAGTTTTTTTTTTTTTTTTTGATGACATTTCTTCCAAAATAGATCTAATTTTCAATAGATAATAGATATAATAGATATATTAAACGATAGAAATAATTTTCGAAAATTTTAAAACAATATATATAATTAACCGAAAGTTTAAAAACAATATATATATAACCAGAAGTCACATAAATGTGCTACAAACATCTAGGGGAGTAAGGGCACATGATCAGGATTAAAATTGCATAGGAATCCATGCCCGAAAATGCGTCGCTTGGTATTCTCCCTTATTATGAGCCGCTTTTTCGTATGCTTCTGAACAGATAGTAGTAGGGTAAGCGCCCCTAGCTGCGTACATTTACGGACGCGAGTTCCCATGCCGTTATAATAATGATAATATTTCCCTAAAAGTTTGTCGCAACATTTACGCGATCCTGTATTACACATAATGCTTTTGAGCTTGCACATTTCGACAAAAATAAACCAAAAATGTCATTAAGAAAAATATCTGTAGCTTTAGCAGAAAAACTAATTTACCTCACACCCGAATCAGAAAAGATCAAACATTTATGTAAATGCGGCAAAAATTTGTACCCCAAGTTCCTTAAAACCTTGAAATTCATCTTTTTTCTTTCAGAATCAACTTCCATAGACATAAACCGTTCTTCCCCCTTGACCTTCATGTGTATAAATAAAACAAATCTACCCTTGAAGCGGGATATATGTAATGTTGCGATATATAATATTTTTTTAAACTAACATCTGTACAGTTTAGATAATCCTACATTTGAAGCTGTGTATATATGTCCCGTTTCAATATGCAATATACATTTTCAAAATAACATGAATTCCATTTAGATAATCTCACACTTAAAGCGGAATATATGCCCCCGTATTGATATATAAAATGCATTTTCATATTATTGTGAAAATGTATATTATATAACGTAGAAGAAAAAATCTTATGGTTTATAGAACTGAAAGGTAAGTGTTTTTTGGTTACAGAATAGCAACAGGAAGAATTTCTTATTTTTACTTTGTTTGCGTTGTTTAGCTTTTACCATTTGCTTAACTCACCTGGTTGACAGAATGCTCAGTATAGTCAATTTTATCTCTTATTTTATTAAATTGTATACTACAATATTTTACATTTCTTTTTCTTTATCTTTTCAGCAATTGATGGCAGGTGGACCTCGTGGTCATCTTGGTCAAGTTGCGGCCAAGACTGCAAGCATTACCGTCGTCGATCGTGTTCAAACCCAAGCCCATCCAACGGAGGTCGTTACTGTGCAGGGAAAGATGTCACCATCTCAAATTGCACAGGTGGATTATGCAGAGGTATGTTTTCATTCATCAGTCATTTAATATCATTATTATTGGCATTTAGTATTATTACTATTTTGCAGACAGTAAATCATTTTAGACTAACGAACTGCATATATGGATATATTTTATTATGAAAATGGTGTTTAACAACAGTAAAACCGTATCGGTTTTATAACTTTTAATTCTATATCCTTGAAATTTGGAGCCCAACTTAGAACGCAGAAGCTCTTGGATCAAACCTCGGGCCAAATTCATCTTTGTAGAACTATCCACACTTTTCACTTTCTTAAAAATTTAATTTTCTTCAAAAATGTACAAATTGGACATAACAGTCGACATGTCTCAAAAAGTAGGTGTCTGATTTCAAGACTTGTCTGACGGGAATTAGAAGAAACAAAAGGGATTTGAAACATAAAACGTGAAGTTGCCAACGAAAAATTCAAAAATAGAGAAGAGAAACCAAACTAGAAAAAACCATTGTTACCGGGAAAGAAAAAAAGTAGATAAACCGAACAAGAAACACCACAGTGACCGAGAAGGGCAAATCAGGGTAAAATGCATTTCCACGAGCTTTGAAGAGGTGGTGAGCAACTAATGTCGCTAACAAGAAAATATGCATTCATATGAAGGAAAGTAGGTTCAAGGGCATCAGGATAACCAGATGTGACTTGGGGTGGAAATAACTTTATCATTGTCAAATTTCTGATGTTCTTTATAACGGACATAACTATCGTGTTCTTTAAATCTAAATTTTAAAGCGCGTCAAGTTTGCCAAATGTATTAATTGTTTATTTAATATTTGCACTTACGTTTCATGGAGAGGAAAACATGACATACTCCCACGGCTTTATCGGAAGGGGAAACTAAAATAAACAAATTACTGTTATTAGGGATCAGCAGTGACGAAAAAATTAAATCCCTGATATAGTGCGGCTTTCAGGAGTGCTCCCCCAGACACCAGTCTCGCGTCGTGGCAGGTACTATGGTAGAAAATGTACCACTTGGAATATTTTTACGTTCGGATCGTAATAGATTCGGTTGGATGTAGTATGCAAGCCGACCAGCTTTCCGGGATTCGAACTTGTGACACCTAAATGGAAAGTAAGAGCGTTATCGGCTGAATCCCCTAATCTCAGAAACAGATATAGTCCTTATTTTTAGTATTTAGGAATACAACCATAATTAATTATCGGAAGTTTGTGTAAGGGCAAATATATTGTAAATTAAGAATGGCAACAGCGATTATGTTTAGTTCGAATGTAATCGCATATATGTTGTAAATTAAGAATGGCAACAGCGGTTATGTTAAGTTTTGTTTTGTGATGAAATATTTGTAGATCGTTGATATGAAATGTACGTGAATGTAGTTACTACATTGCTACGTTGCGAGTGCACTTATATTATCAATAAATATTGTTTTTGCTTTCTATAAAGTATTTATTATTGTTAAATTAACAACATACGATGCAAACATTTGCCCAAAAATAATGTATGGAATAATTTTCTTACAAGAAAGCGGAAGAAAATATATTTATACATATAACTTTTGCCATTAACTATTTATCAAATTAGTGTTTCAATAAATGATTAATATTTAATAGTGAGATTAACTGTGATGTGTTGGGTGTGTGATTTGGTGGATTAACTGTGATTTTTTGCTCCAGTTTCCTTTATTCCACAGATAATACAACTGTTATTACTATCGAATGTAATATTTTATTCATTGCGTCTTGTATATACGTTTTTAAGAAATCCTTAGTAAAAAAAAAAGAATATTCCATTTAAACTAGGAAAAAAAAAACATTATATAGTCTAATAAAAAAAAACTAATACATTCAATTTGTCTACTAGTCAGGGTATATTCAGATCGTCGAAATAAACAACCTTTTTTAGTAAAGTATAAACAAAATATCGAAGCTAAGAAAGTAAACCAGCTATTTCGAGCAGACAAATCGTAGGTTTGACATGATTTTCCCTTCTAGAAATCCTCCTTTTTCCCTATCATCTTTGTCATTTTCCCCAACTTCATCCTAGCATGTGAGGATCGAGAGGGTTAGGGGGGTTTAGCGAAGGCGACGATGACTATCATCCGAAAGACGTTTTCTCTTGACAATATCCTATCTCCTTTTTTTATATCTTTCCGGATATTTATTTTTTCTGTGGGAATAGCTATGGAATGTACATCCAATATCCAGCGTTACGGATCCACGTTTTATCACCCCCTTTTCTTTGCTAGCCCCCCTGTTGCCGCTTGTCAACGTCAGTCGGTCGGATAACACGACAAATACTCGCAATAACTGTCCCGTAGACACCCTTTCCGTATTGTTTGTCTTCCTACCACAACCTTCCCTTTCTCCCCTTTTCCTTCTATCTGAGTTGGTGGTTATTTTTCTGGAACAGCCGCCGTTTTTGCCAGATTTGTCCCCAATGCGAATAATATTGCTTTGGTGTGAGAAAATATATATTTTTTTTATGTTGACGATTGGTTAGAAAGATTTTTTTATGCGTTTTGATGATGTTAGATTAAATATTCCAAGAAGAATCAATTAGCTCAAAATAATTGGAATTCTGAAAATCAAAAATAATACACATCTATTAGTTTCGGATCATTTGAATGGATTAGTTTAAAAAGCCTTTTGAATTTTATTATTAATATCAATATTTCATTCTTTTATTTATATTTTGCTAAACTCATTTAAAAGAAAAGTAATTCTATTCAAATTAAAATTTCTAATTTAAAAAAAAATTTAAATTGTTTAATAATTATTGTATTAAGAATACAGTTTTCGTATGTCTAGATTGTCTATTTGCTATGCTGTCGTATAACAGCTCAAAGTAGTTCACCAATGTATAAAGTTTAGAGCTAAATGTTTATTAATGGAGAAGCAAATATGATGAAATTGCTGTTCCAGTAAATATAAACTAGTTAAGTTTATCCTATTTTATCTTTAAAATGAAAAAAATTTCAAAAATTTTACAAATATTGGAAAAATTATCTAATTTTACTTAGCTGCATTCTTATATTAACGTTTTCTAGAAATTTTCTAACAAAGTTACCCTAGCTTTGTTCCAAAATAATTTCTGTTGTAGAATTTGGAGAATTACAAAATCAATTTTGTTCTCATCAATTTTTTTTTTCTTTACTGCTGTGAAAATATTTTCTGACTAGTTAAGTTCAGTTAAATTATATGAAGGTTATAAAAAATGTTTCTTTCGTTCTCGTTAGTTCGTATCAATTATCAATTTCCTGCCCTTTTTTTTCTCCTTAACACGAAAAAAATCTTCCTGTTTTTCAAAAATGTCAGCAAAAATTAAAATATTTTAATGCTAAATATTATATGAAATATATTTGATACTAAATTGAAAATATTCAAATATGTAAGGAACTCAAAAGACTAAGCATGCAAAATTTAAATGTTCTATAGAAAAATAAAATATGCATTATTAGAATTGTAATTTGCAGACCTATGCCCAAAATAATTTTACTAAATATGTTTTTGTATGAAATTAAAAATATAAATATGTTTCATTAACAACACATTGTGTGGAGCATATAGCATTTAAATTTAGGTGAATTGAATGGCTATTATTTGGTTATTACTTTATGAAGAATTATGGAAAAGTGGAACTATTCTTTTTTCGTGGAAGTTATATATTGTAAAAGCTTTTTAAGAAAGTTGAATATGATATTGAAAATAACAATAAATTGCTTAACAATTTTTTTTCTTCACGAATTTCATTTTATTCTTATGCTTCTCAAAAATACTCCCAAAACGTAACTTATTTAATTTAGAGACTTAACGAAATTTTGGTGTATTTATTGGTAATCAAATCAATAATGAAACAACTATAAAATCAAAATGTTTCTTAAATAGTTATGATTTTACTTAATAATATATTGCCTGAATAAGTATTAATTAGATGTAAAGAATAAAATTAATATAGGCTTTATTGTAAGCTTTTAAATGTTTATTAATTTTAAAAGAAAAAAATTCAGGCATATTAATTAAAAAGTAAGTTTTTTTTTTAAATTTTACTAGCAACTTTCATTTAATTGATACCAATGTTCTACTAACAATACTTGATCAAATTTTTTTAATTTATTTATTTATTTAGTTAAAAGTCAAACTCGTTGGTACTAAGAATCTATATTTAATTAAGTTTTCAACGTCTCTAAATATTTTCTGTAATAAACAAACAAAATAAGACCATTAAAATACTAGTTATAATTATGCGTTATAAGTTCAATTCAAATAAGTATATTTGGAAAGCTGTTAATGTACATAACTAAACGATATTTTTTATTTATATTTCTTGCATATAGTGGGATTAATAGTAATGACATGTGAATAAAATATATTACATAACTAGTACTGCAAATCTGAATCTCGTTCTTTATGGGTTAGTGTTCTAACTTTTTAATGATCCTTAGTATTCATAAAATGGTTTTATCTTTTTTTGTTTTGTATAATTTTTTTTAAAGAAATTTCTAAATCAGAAAGTTTTTTTTAAAAAATATGCTCCTAAAACAAAAATAGATTTTCTCTTAAAGAATTTAATTGAATTTTTCAAAATTAGTTTTACTCCAAAAGAACTAATCGTTTCAAATATTAATTTTCCCTTTTTTTGTCCTTTAAAAAATGCGCCCATGCATATTTAATTACTTCTCCATGTATTATAAGATTGTTCAGGAATTAAATAATATGCTTTATGTATTAATTTTTTTTTGTAAAATAATATACACTATTGCGTAATCAGTGATAAGAATTTCAAAAAAAATATTCCAGTGTCATTTTACGCACTTGTTTTTCGTGTTTGAGTAAAATTTAATATTCTTACATGGTTATAACCTTCGGATTTTTTTAAAAATAACTTTGATTTCAAGGACTTAAAAACTTTCTAGAGAAAAGCAATTACCTAAAGTAACATTTCCAAACTTTTCAAAACTCGACTATTCTCCTCAAAGAGATACTCTCTAAATAAAATTTGAAGTTACTCTTTCGCAATAAAATTCATTTTTATAAAATTATTTTTACTTCCAAAGAACTAATAATGTGGGATCAAACGATCGTACTTTTCCCTACGAAAAGTTATTTGTCCCTTTAAAAAAGGGAAGAAAAAAAAAGATCTTTTTCCGTGATTCATTGCCTTTATCGAAATGATATCCATCAGTCACGGTTATTTTCTTCTTTGCCTAGAAAGGTTTTCTTCCTTTTTTTTCTTCTTATTCCTAGAAGAGCGAATAAAATAAGCTAAATAAATAATGCGCTCAAAAACTCTCCAAGAAGTTCCCCCAGACCTCCAATATATATATTTTTCTATTTGGTACTTTTCTTTCGAATCTACATTTCTTACATTTCCTACGTAGAAAAAGTATTCTATGAACTGGGGAAAGAAAAAAAAATGTTTTTGATATTTCATAACCTCTTTTACCAAAACTTTCTTCCTTAAAAGTCATCGGATTGGAAAGTGGAAGTGAGTGAAAGAGCGAAAAAGAAATGACTACTGAAAACTAATGGGAGACGTTCGTTTTGTTACGTGGTAGAACGGAAACGATGCGCGCGCACTCGGAAGTAAGCAGTTGTTCTCTATAGATAGGGGGAAAGGGATAAAACACAAGGTCTAGCAACAGATCCGCCATTTTGGATTATGTATCAAACGATTTATTTATAAATATTAAATTGAGAGCGTTTGTCATTATTTTTTATTTTTGCTAATATAAATATATCATGAATTAAAGTATTTATTACTATATCAAACATATATATTATTCTTATATCTATTTAATACCATTTCAGCATTACTTTTTCAAACAGAAAAAAAATTAATTTAAATAATCATTTGGAACTTAATACAAAATCTGGCATTAACTTATTGTAAACGTGCATTAGTATGTATTGTAATGTTTTCGTTTTTCTTTTTTTTTTCTTGAAAGATATATTTTAAAATGTCACAGCCGTTATATGTGATTAATTATCTATTTTTAATTAAATAGAACTGAAGTTATCAGAAAATTATTGCTAAATCTTTAATTTTTCTCACAGAAAAGTTTCTGAGAAAAGCTCAATTTCGTAAAGAAAAAAAAAGTTAATTTTTCTAAAATCTTTTGTAATGTAAATTTATTTTGAATTATACACATTACAAAACATAACTGAAAGTATAATTATAGTCGTACAAAATGCATATATATTTATATTTAAATCGCAAAAGAAATACATTTGTCATATTTGAATAAAAAAGTTTTTAGTTTTTAATTTTACCCAAAAAAATAGTAAGTATAAATAGTACAAAAATTTACACATAGAGTAACTATACAACATGGCAATATTTTGCAGAGTTAATGCACGTGAGTTTTCAAAAATAGTTCTTAATATTTGAAAACAAGAAGAGGAAAAAATTCAGATTTTGTCTAAGTTTGATATATTTCAACTATATTTTGCTTTTAATTTAAGGAATACTAAACCAATGGAATACAAAACTGTTTCTTTTCTGAAAATTTTCAAAAGGGCATACTGAAAGTAATTATATTTAAATTCACACAGGAAAATTTCTTGTACACTCCCCCACAATGACATTTTACATGAAATCACTTTTTCCTCCCCCACAATAACATTACATTTTTGTTAACTCGCTTTTGTGATTGTGAGGAGTGAATTTTACAATCTAGACTTCGACCACTTTCAAAGTAATTAGAGCACTCAAATCTTTACTGGAGCTCCATGCAATGCAAGTTTCAATCGGTTCCAGACCACTGCAAAAAGAATTCATCGCGTTATTATCGCCGGTTGAAATTTTTTCTGTTTTTCGAATAGTTAGTGTTAAAACTTCACGACGCCGACATAATTTAAATTTGCTACCTAAATCATGCAAGTAAAACATTATATCGCCGATCAGAATTTCGACAACTTTTCGACATAACTAACGAAGAGACGCAAAAATAAAAAGGTTAAAATATCGTATATAATATATTTGCTCAGCTTGAAAAAATAACGTTGGGTGCATCTTTTTGTCTTCTATCACCACTGAAAATTTCTCTCACGTCCTTCGAAAGTGATGTGCCCTACAGTCTTCGATTTAGATCTGACAAATATTAATTTATTTCCTCTTCCTTGGTTGAAAACAGAAGTGTGTTCTGTTATTTATTTTGTTTTTATTCTTCTCGCTTGATTAGTTTTTATATATCTCGATTATTTTATTTTGTATCCTGAAAAACGTGAATGTTTTTTTTTATTCCCTTTTTATTTTATTTTTAAATTATTTTTTGTTTGCTTTTAATTTAATTTCTTTTATTCCTTTTTTATTTTATGTTTATTTTATTTTTAAATTATTACATGTTTATTTTATTTTTAAATTATTTTATGTTTATTTTATTTTTAAATTATTTTATGTTTATTTTATTTTTAAATTATTTTTTGTTTGTTTTCAATAAAAAAATTTTATTCCATTTTTTTATTAATTTCTTTTTTTTATTTCATTTAATTTTTATTTTACTTTATTCTTTATTTTTATTTTATTTACGTTTATATATTTTTTTACTTATTTATTTTAATTTTTTTTATATTTATATTTTATTTTAAGCTTGTAGTAAATGTGCGTAAAAAGTGCTTTGTCTTGTTATACCACACACAATCCTAAAGTTTACAGATATTTTTTTGTGGTAATTTCTAATTAAAGTTCGTAATTTAAAATTTGAACCGCGTTAGTTAGAACTTAAGGACCAAACATGGCTGAAGAAATAGAGTTCCACGGATTTACCATCTTACTAAAAAGAGCCATCCTCCTATCATTACATAGATATAATGAAACTTACTCCCTCTCCCAACGAATTCTTCTTAATGGTTCTTCCCATCACTTCGGAAACGGGACACTGATTCGGGGGAGGGCCCTTCTTATGGCCATCCGAATTTCGAACTATAAAATTCTTTCCACTCAATTAAATTTGATCGCTCTCCTACCCCTATTTTATCTCTAACTATTCCTGCCTAACCCCCCTTCTCTTTTATAGAAAAGGATAAATTTGTAAAATAATAACGGGGAAGTGTATGAGTAGTTATTTTTGGGGGGAAATTACTACTTTGGCGTAATTTTTCAAGATGATGATTTCCGCATTGAGAGAGGGTTACATTGAAGTATCGAGTTTTGTAGTAGAATTTAAGAGCTAGGAGGAGGAAAATAATATGATCGAAATTAAATTCCTTTGCTCGCTGTTGCTTTAAAAAAATGATTATTTTTTTAAAACTCGTAGCTTATAGTTTATTTAGTTTCAACCTGTTTTAGAAAGTTACGCAGTTTTAGCAGTTTGAAGTATGGCAAGGAGAACATTTTGTAAAGTATAAAAGTAGCATGATTTAAATTTTAACAAATCACGGATTGAAAAAAAAAATATTCAGCAATATTTAGTTGAAAAAGTTACAATATTTTTTGATCGTTTCTCAACTTGTATCTTAATAACTGTAAACAAAACGAAACTGAAATATTTAAAAGCGTGAAAGGTATTTAAAAACATGAAAAATATTTCTACATATGTATTAAAAAAAATTATAAGTTAGTAAAAAAACTAAATTGAAGTATGTGACTTTGTGAAAGTTATTTCAGTTTAAAAAAAAATATTAAATCATAAAAAACGAAGGTGAATTATTAAGAAACTTGGAAGATATTTCAATTCTTGAAATAAAATTAATAAATCGGTAAAAAATAACGGAGCTGAAATATTAATATGTAAAAGATATTTCAATTTTTTTTAAAAAATTAATAAAATATTAAAATTGAAACTGAAGTATTAAGAAATGTGAAAAATATTTCGAATTATATATAAAAAAAATTAAAAAAAATAGGGAAAAAATATAAAAAATCAGTAAAAAAAGGAATTAAAAAATCAGTAAAAAAAAAAAAAACAATATAATAAGTTTAGCAACAGTCGAAAACTTACATTTGCCCTCGCGTTTCAGTTATGAAAATAAAAGTATTTTTTATAGAAAGAAAAAAAAAGCATAATTTGAAGATTTGCCTGATACTAGATTTTAATTAGCTTTGGCTCACTATTAACTTAAATATTAGTTAGAAATTAAGATTAATGGTAAAGTAGTTTAATTACTTACATATTTGTTGTATTTTTAACATTAAAACATTTAGGTAATCGGTAAAATATGTATTAACATTTGAGAAAAATGAAAATAATTTCGATATGGCTGATTGTTTTTATTTATGAAAATAAAAGTATTTTCATAGAAAAAAAAATAATAATTCGAAGGTTATAATCTATTATTAACATCAAATTAGCTTTAGTTAACTATTAATTCAACTATTAATTAAACTTAATGGTCTATTCCTATTTTTGATTACATATTAGTTAACTCTTTAGCATTAAAAAATTGACGCAATCTGTGAAATATATATTATAATATCAGAAAAATTAAAATAATTCCGATAACTTATAGGATGGCTACTTGTTTTCATTTATTAAAAGTATTTTTCATAAAAAAAAAAGAAAAAAGAACTAGCCTGTTAATAGCTTTAAGCTCTTACACAATCAAAAAATTATTATGAAGCATTAATAAAAGTTCTTTGATCTAAATTTTCATTTTATTTTCTAACATTTTTTATATAAACAGAAAGCTAAATGAAGAGTGTTAAAAAAAATTAAGAAACTTTTATTTTGAAGCGAAAAAAATTAATGACAAAAAATAGATAATCGCCTCCCCCTCTTTTTATCATTTTTGGCAGGTAAAAGAAAATTGAATGCAGATAGTTCACAATTCGGCGAGTTATAGAATTTTTTTTAAGATGTAAAAAAAGAAACTGCCCCATCTTTTCCTACCCCCACTCCCACTCAGACCTAGTCGGAAACATTTTTAATAAGATATCAAAAAGTATTTACCTTGCCAAAAAACGAGAAAAAAATTAACTCCCGTTTATTGTTTGGATATCTTTTTGGCGTAGGTATTCCGTTTCTTTTGAAACACATAAAAAAAATAAAAACTTTTTTTGTTGACTATTCTTTTGGGAAGGACGACTTGTTCCCTTTTACATCTTTCCTTACAGATTCTTTGCATAAATTTTATGTTGCTTGTTTATTTGTTTGGCGAAAATTTTTTGAATGGCACAATTTTGATTCTCCCATCTTCTTTAGTTATTCGGGAAAAGAGTTTGTGTCGACAACGACTGCAAGAAGCGTTGGCGTTCGTTTTCCAACAATATCATTACGGAATAACTTAGTAACAGAACTTGTGCGACGCATTTACTGTTTTTTTTTTTAAAAAATCGAATGCTTCCTTAGAGAAATAAATGTTCTATCTTCATCTCGAAGTGAAAATTTTTGCTTTATTTTGTAATTCGGTTTTATCAGGAAATAACGGCTGTAAACATTTTTATGCTTTTAGAATATACCTTTTATTACTGTGATTTTACTCGGAAATGTTTTTCAGTGGAATAAAAATTGAATGAAAAAGTAGATTTTTATTTGTGATATTTCCCTAACGCTTAGAGAGAAAAAAATAAAAATGTTGTTGGAAAAAATGACATTTGTTTTTATTGGTTAAATTAGATCGTACGATTATTTTACTTTCTAGAATTTCAATAGTGTATATCTGATTTTTGCTCGGATGTGTTTCTCAAAGGAATAAAAATTGAATTAAAATCCGATTTTTATTTTATACTTTTCAGTTGTTCTTTTCTCAACAATAATATTTGTTATGCAAACTAAAATCGGAAATACAGTTTTGTAGTATAATAGTCACAGAATAGTCCTTTTATTTTCTAAAACTGCAAAAAGATGTTTCTGATTTTTGTTCTGAAATTTTTTTAGCAGAATGAAACAATCAGAAAAAAACGCAATTATCCTGAAAAAAAATTTTTTTGTGTTAAATAAAATAGTACAATTAATTTATTTTCTTAAACTGCAAATAACGGGTTTCTGATTTTTTGTTTAGAAAATTTTTTAATAGAATAAAAATTTGATGAAAATTTTAATAATTTTGTGATATTTCCTTAATGGTAACTTTTCTTTACTAGAAGAAAATGAAATTTTTTATGAGGTAAGTGGCACCGTAGATATTATTTTACTGCATTCATTTACTACAAAAGGGGACAAAACATAATAACAGAGCTTCAATTGTTTCAAAAAAGACATTTTTGAACAAAATTTTTCTGAACCTATTTTAATTTGACCTCGGTTTAGCTTAGTCTTATTTCGAAACAGAAGCTTTTA
The DNA here is from genome assembly GCF_043381705.1 of Parasteatoda tepidariorum. Lineage (NCBI taxonomy): Eukaryota > Metazoa > Arthropoda > Arachnida > Araneae > Theridiidae > Parasteatoda > Parasteatoda tepidariorum. The sequence goes on along the minus strand of NC_092207.1, from coordinate 42,573,573 downwards.
AGGGAATGTTTTAAACTTGATGCAACGAATTATAACTCTGTTCCAAACAGTTCCAACTGACATTTTTTTCACATTTACAATCATAAGACTACAAAAGTGCATTACCTGAATGAAAACTTAATTCGCCTCAAAAATTAACAAGTATTAAATAACACTCAACATGCTTCAAGCGCTGGAAAAATAGTCGCCCATTTACAAGACTTGCCAGACATGAAAGCAGAGATTCTTTGCGTGAAAGTAAGGAAAACAAAAATGATTTGAAATAAAAAACGTTAAATTGCCAACGAGAAATGGAAAAATAAAGATGAGAAACAAAGCAAGAAAAACCACAGAAGCCAAGAGAGAGAAAAGATGAAATACAGAACTAGAAAAATCACAGCTGCCAAAGGCTAATCAGGGAAAATTGCATTATCACACGTTATGAAGAAGAGGGAGAAATTTCCAGGGGAAAGTGATAATTTTATCATAATTGAAATTGAATTAACGCCCAAGATTCTAACAATATGCAGCAATAGAAGATTTCCCGTATTCTTAACAAGTGACATATCTATTGTGTTCCTTAAGTCTATACTTCGAAGCGCTTTTATGTTTGCCCGATATAGCCAAGGTCTCTTGACGCCCGGTGGCTGAGTGGTAGCGCTTCGTGCTCCCGTGCCACAGGTCCTGGGTTCGATCCTCGGGCCAAGCAAGGTTGACTCAGCCTATCATCCCTTCAGTGGGTCGATAAATGAGTACCAAGCATGTTTGGGAACTGGGGGTTCCGCGTTCGGTTGACCACCTAACATCTGCTATTGCACCCCAGAGCCCAAGGTCAAGAAAACTGAGATGGGCACAGTCGGCCTTGGCCCTCTATGAGCTGTCACGCCACTGAGTTTAGTTTCTAGCCAAGGTCTCACTGACAAGGAATATGGTAGATATCCCAGAGATTATTAAACCTTATAGGATCTTTAAGAGACTTGAATTTTTTTTCCAACCCATTCAACTTTTCCGCCATTCATTCTGAACTTGCCCTAGTTTAATCATAGCTCTAATATGAAATATGGAGTTTTGCGCAATTGTTCGAAAATTGATACAAAATCTTTTAAAACAAAGAGTTTTTTCCAAAATGTTTTTCCTATCTTACGCCAGTTTATCTTGACTTTACTCCATAAGAAGGATTGTTTGAGTTAAACTTTATTAACCCAAAATAATCCATTTCAACTCTGCTCAAAAATTTTACAAAACAGACAGTTTTGCGCAAAACTTCTCTAAGCCCATTCAAAACTTATCTCAATTTATCCAATTTCTACTCCAAAAAGAGAATTCTGCGCAATTGCGATAAACTTAATACCAAAAAGTACCAAAAAAGAAATTTTTTCTAAAATAGAATGAGACATATTAACCCAAAACAATCCATTTTAACCCTGGTCCAAAATTTTAAAAATCAGACAGTTTTGCACAAAACTTTTCGTGAACCCATTCAAAATTTATCTCAATTTATCCTATTTCTATTCCAAAAAAGAGAAATTTACGCAATTGACTATCTACTACAATTGTGTTCTGAATTGTTCCAAAAAAACACTTTTTTCTAAAGTGAAACGAGACATATTCCAAAAAAAAAAGAATAAAATTTTTAGACCTTATTTTAGTAAAAATAGCTGAGAATTTGTACGAAACCATTAATATCCAAATTGCTTTAAAAAGTAATCCAAAACTTAACTATTTACTATCAGCGAAATAACTTAACAGTTAAGTTTTCTAAATATAAAACATAGCATTAACGAAAAACTGTCCTTTTGTTTAGGCATAAAATTGCTTAATTAGGTTTTGTAGCTATATAATACGATTAATACAATTACCATGGCAGTAATTAATTAATAACTACTCAAAACATCAAATTAAGGAAATTGTTTAATGTAACTGAATATAGCTCACATTGGATTTGTTATTGTGCATGAAACCCTTAGAAAATAAATATAATGTTCTAAGAAAAATGAAATAATAAACTTGGTTGGGTTGAGAAGACCCCCGCGGCGATTTGCTCACATCACAAAGGAGGGGCTGACAGACGATTATAGTGAAGTAGCTTTATTCTCTGAATAAAATTCAATTTAAAATTCATTCAATAGACTTTTCCTTCTCTTCCCCTCTTTTTATTGTAGCTCAACCCTCTATCATTAAAGAAATAACGGTTTTCAGTCTAAAGTTCCCTAGAAAATCCCTGCTGCGAGACTATTTGCGCATGCGCAAACGTATTCAGTACTTGAACAATATCTGATTTGCTTCATTAAATATCTATTTAGAACACTGACATATTATAAGTTAGGATTTTTGTTTTCAAAGAATGTTGGCCAACTTTTGATATTTTAAATTTAAGACAGTTATTGTGAAATGTTTTTTTTTCCACTTGATTTTCTATAATGAATAGCATAAAGGATCATAATCTCTTCTTTGTAGAAGGAATTTGTAGAGATCACAATACAAGTTAAAAAGAATTATTTTGTCTTTTAATATTTCTTTAGCCGTCTATAAATACAGTAGCAAGCATATTATTTGATTTATACGCACATTTTTTTCTTCTCGATTTATATACCAATTTTGCTAGTTTTGTCACAAATTCTACCCGGCTTTTATAGTTTTCTATAACTTATTCATCCCTATACTATCACTAAACAATTTTGTAGTAATAATTAGTAGTTTCAATAAAATTAGTAATTAGTAGTAGTAATAAAATTAGTAGAGTAGGAGTAGTAAAACTAGTAGTAGCTTTATATGGTACTATTTAAAATGGAGTTCTAAATGTATACAGCATTTACACTCAGTAGTACTTTTGATTAATTCTTAATTTAATTCAAATTATCTATATACATCATGATTTTATTTTTTTGAATTTCAATCATACTTAGAAGTTACGTTTGAAACAGATATTTCCTTGAATTTTTCTGTCTTTGCAATTATAAATTTAAATGTCAAAAAATGCATTTTTTAGTTTTTATTTTGATATAATTTTGTAAAATATGCATGTACATCTTTAAAATATTTTTAAAAAATGTTTATCTCTAGCCTTAGTGGGTTATTTAAAAGAGCTACATATTTCACCTTATTATTTAATTATGTGTTTCACTAATTTCAGGGCAATTAATTGTGCATTACTTTAAACAACTAAGATATTGTAATTACAATGAACGAGAACAAGATCTTCATGAAGTTCAACATTAAAGGCCTAATTGATTAAATAATTGGGTAATAATTAAGTTGTTAGTTTCATTGTAGTTTTTGCGGCCTCAAAAATTAGTAATAAGTTATTTTACCTTACTTTAAAACTGACATTATAGAATTAAACAAAACTAAAATTTGTGGGTCACTTTTTTCTCGGAGTAAAATTTATTTTCCCTGTTTTTATATCACTAATAAAAAATCCATATTCCTTACGTTACTATGTAACTTTATTTGCATTTTTTGCCACGCTAACACTGTATTTTTAAAATTGATTTAAAGTTAAAAATATGCGATACTGCTCATTCGTGTAAATCACAATTTTATTGTGGTTTTTAAATATTTTATACTATGGTAACAAACTTTTCCGAATTAAGCTGTCTTTGTGGTTGAGTAGGGTTCTATTCCCTCATTTTTGCTTAGAACTCATCCAGCTTCAGATAGATAGGAACCAGACTGTCTTGGAGGAAATACGTCCTGTGCGCAATCATACCATTGGTCACGAAATTTCAGAGCCTCAACCTCAATGAACTTCTGGTCTTCACAGGTTGTTGAAGAAAGAAGCTCTTCTTTAAAATAACCAATATCTTAAAATTATAACAATATAAATAAATCTTAATATAGCCGTAACTAGAAATTATACCAGAAGGTCTTGCCTTTAGAAATAACTTCAACATTTTTAGGCATGAGAAAATTTATATTATAAAGACGTGTAACATTTTATAATATAACTTTCGTAACGTAACGTTTTTTACGCATTCGTCTTACGATAAACAAATACAAAATTCCATCGCTATCTTCAAATATTTTATCCTTTAAGATACCGAACTTAGTGAATTTTAAATAACAATTAATAACGCAATAAATAATATGAAGCTGAGCATAGCTATGCATTTTACAAAAATATCTTTTCTTTATAAAAAAAAAAAAAATATCCCATACTTTCAAGACGAAGAGATTCTAACTCATAACATTTTAAACAAATGAAAGCTTCAAATCAAATAACCTCACGATTTCATAAACTGCACAACAAAACGCAACTTCCATTCTAGATATTACGCTTTCACCCCATCCAAATATCAACTATGTCATTCCAAAACATCCATCTACCCACCCCACCAAACGATATTCTCAAATTTAATAAAACAGGCGATCTTTTGAAAAGGAGCAGTTCTTGGATCACGTTCCATGGTTGTTCCATCTTTTGGCTTCCCCACCCCCTCCGTGGCCTCAATATCTCCGATGACTTAACTATTCCATCTTCCCCATCTTTGACATCGAAGGTTAATGTCTATGTCAATCCAGGACATCTGTGGGGGAGGACAACTGGCCGTGCCTCCTCAGAAATCAGCGTCCTCCCTCCCCTTCTTGCACAGCGTGGATATCCTCTGGATGCCCTCTGGACTTTTCTCCGGGATTTAATCCAGTGGTGAGAGAAGCTTGTCTGTTCCAGGCGGAGGAAATTCAATTTGTATTCATTTTGTTAGTTAAAGATGCTGTTCCGAAAAGGGATAGTGATATTGTATGTAAACATTGTGGCAATAAGCTTGTGATGCCAGTTTGTGTTTTGAAACTGTCATCGTCTTGTTTGAAATTGTCGAGAGATGTCTTTGATTGGCTGAGACTAAACTAATGGTTATTAAACTTACTAGGAAGTTGCTATAATATTGTAGCGTATGCTGGTGAAGTTTTTTTCTTCTTGAAATCTTTGTTGGGTAATCTTTGTTTTTCAGTGTTTCTTATTTGCAAAACTAAGATAATGTGGAAAAATGAGTAAAATAGAAAACTCCATGCTCGTTGTCGTAGAATAATCCAAAATAATTTTCGAATTATAAACAACTTACTATCGATTACTCTTAACTGATTTTATTTCTTATTCTGCCTAAAAACGAAAGTTTAAAATTGAAAATTAGAAAACAATTCTAAAATATCGCCATATCAAATCGTCATCACAAAATACTCGTTTTTTTTCTGCGTAAGAGTATTAATTTTAGTGCATGTGAATCACAAAAAGGCACCTTTTTTAATTATAAATGACCTTTTTTAATTTTATTATAATCTTGCAACTTGTCAATAAACCACTTATTGACAAATTGCAAGTTGCAAGATTTGAAAGTTGTAAGAGCTAATTTTGTATTATGTCTTAAGGAAAATTAAGGAATATTGAGATTAAGAGTAAAAAAGGCATAAAAGTATTAGTTTGAAGTAAATAACCCATTAAGAGGCATATTTTAAGTTGTAAATTATGTCAGTTCTTATTAGTTTGAAAAATTGACAGCTACCTTTATGTAGCTCATTAAAAGATTGGGAACACTGAGATTGAGATTCTAACTATCTTAAATTCAGTAACAAAACGACCATTCACTTTAAAAAGAGAAATAATGCTATATTGCAACAAAAAAAAAGTTACGGACGTTGCTGCTGCTGTTTCAGAAAAATTCGGCCACTAACGCTTTTTGCTTTCAGAACACAAAATCTATTGGAGGAAATTATATTAAGTTTTGCACATTTTTTGGGGAATTGTTCAAAGAACAGTCCGAAAGAAAGGCATTAATCAGGGCATTCTTTTATTATATATCATAATTGTTTATTATAAAACTTTACCCTAAACCACGTCAATTACAGTGAGACATTTTAAATAAAGTTTTTTCATGATCTTATATAAATGATAAATTGGATAATTATGAAAAAAAACATAAATTGTGAAATTTGTATCATATTATGTCTATACGCAGAAAAAATTTATTTTTTGTGAACTGTGAAGATCAGTGTATAGTTATATTGTATTTTACAAGGACATTAATGTATAATGGTTGCATGTATGGGCATTAACGAATTTTAGGAACTTGCGTATGTTTTCCCGTAAAAAAATTTTTAGAAACCGTCAATCAAATTTAGGGCACTCTTTAACTGTAGTATATTCTATTGATTTTATTTTTTTATTTATTTTCAAAACATTAAGTAAAATAAAGCAATAGAATTTTAATTCTTATTTTCTAATCTCAACGGTTGCCTCATATCGTATAACATGCACCAATTTTATCATATTTAGTAATTTATATTGAGTTAACTGTGGTTTAAATTGCAATTTAAATCTTACCTAAACGAGGCTTTCCAATTTAATTAAAAATTTATATTTATACAAATCTAATTTAACGCATTTACTAAATGTTTGTATCATTTATTCTTTACCGTTTATTTTGCATGAAATTTCACCGAAGTTAAGGAAAGAATTCTTATTCCGCAATTCCAGCACATCGTTTTAATTTAGATCAGTGAAATTAGGCTTACTTTTCACATACTTTGTGACTTGCATTGAGTTGAATGAGATTAAAATGCAATTTAAATCTTAACTAAAAGAGACTTTTCAATTCAATTCCATCACTCGTCAATGAATAAATGAAGAACTATTTCTTTGAATGATGTTAATTTAAATTTCGCAACTTATCATTACTAATCTAATTCATTCACCTTTGATAACAATTTCCATTTATATAAATCTTTAATTGAAGGCATCTATCAAATATGTGTACTATTTATTCTATACCATTTGTTTTACACGAAATGTCGCTATAGTTACGGAAACAATTACAGTTAAATAAAGCAATGACATTTTTATTCTTATTCCGCAATCCCAACGTATCGTTTTAATTTACATCAATGAAATTAGGCTTACTTTTCGCATACTTTGTGACTTACATTGAGTTGAATGAGATTAAAATGCAATTTAAATCTTAACTAAAAGAGACTTTTCAATCCGATTGATTACATGTCATTGAATAAATAAAGCATTATTTCTTTGAAAGACTCTGCATGATTCTGTTTTATTCAGATACCTTTTATAACTATTTCTATCTATACGAATGTAATTGAATACAGAATATTTGTTTCAATTACCGTTCTGAAAGACTAAGAGAATAAAATTTATTGAATCGAAAAGGCACTTAGATTTTGCGCAACCTTTTCAGGGCCAGGTGAATTGAACTATTTCACTTCAAGTAGAGAAGCATTACTTTGTATTTCAATTTATGTGAACAAATTGGATTAAATTAATTGTGAGAAATACCCCTTTAGAATGAGTTTGCGACTTTTTAGTTGTATTATTTATTACACCTTTTCTCTCTTAATAAGACTGGATTGTTTTAAAAGTAACTTTGATTAAATAAAGTGTTTAATTGATTATCTGATTAATTTATAAGTAAGATTTAGACTTCTGTTTTAGTTAATGAGGAGACTTTTCTTAAATTGAGTCTTTCTAATATGAAGTCCTATTATTTCGATAAATTATAATACATTCAATGGCTTTTCGGTATCTTAATTCATATTGTTTTTACAGAATTTGTTTTTAAAGTAAATTGATATTAATGTGAATTGAATTAATGTGAATAATGTTATACTAAAAGAACTAGATCGAAGCATTTAATTTTTGACATGGATTTTGAAGATAATGTAACGCAGTTGTTAATCATTTGTTGTACCAATTACCGTGCATTTAGCTTTCGTCTTCGTTTACAAAATCTCCAGATTTCTTTTTCTATTCTAATTTCTATTTCTACTATTCTCATTTATTCTATTTATGATATTCTCATTTATTCTATTTATGATATTCTCATTTATTCTATTTATATTATTCTCATTTATATTTTTGGATAAAAATTAAGTTGAAAAATGCTTGTGGAAAGTCTACTATCTATAGTCCACAAAAATTATGTAAATATGCGTTACAATGATGTAAAAATTTACAGTTTACAAACTTACAATTCGAAGTCTTTCGATTATTATTAGTTAAAATAATAAAAATACTAAAAAATAATAAATATTTGCTTAAAGTTATTTTTCCCATGGAATTATCTTTGGGTAAAAGAATTTTATAAGTGTGTGGAAAATCTTTTCAATTTTCTTAAAAAGTTCTCTCGAAATGGTGAAATACGCAAAAAGTAAAATTCACAATAAAGAGTCCGAACTGTCCCAGTATGCGGCTTCCCTCTATATTTTTAGAGTCAGCAATCCGAATCTGTCGAAAAAAAGGTGAAAAATTCAAAGAAAGAATGTTTTTGTACCTAAGTTCGTAACTTAAAATATCGTCTGTCCTAATTAATTAGCATCTTTGAAGTCCCTTCCTTGATCCATTAAGATTGAGTCCTAGAAAGTGAAAATTCGATCATTTGATTAAAAGTTATTTAGGGGAGTCCGTTTGTTTATTTATTCATTATTTGCGCACTGTAAGTCAAGCCTTGTGCTATTTGAATAAAAAAAATTTTTACAACTGAAATTATAAAAAAAAATTTTTGAATAAATACTTCTTAATAAATGTGTTAAAAATTTGCGTAATGGAAAATCGTAATTGTGTTTCTGTAAGAGTGATGAAAGTTTTTTTGCGTCACGCTTTAAATGTTCTCTTTTAACCAGTATTCTGGTTTAAAAACGCTTAACATCTAAATGTCTTTTTTTTTTAATATTTTAATTTTTTGAATTTATTATTTTTTATCTTTTTTATTACTTTAACTAAATGCGAAATGTTAGAACTATTAAAATAAAACTAAATTATCGACTATACAATAAGAGTACTTATTTATGACTTTATGCAGACTATCTGTTTAGAGAAATGCATGAATAGCTACCTATCTTTTAAGTTTTATGGCTAATTTTGACAAGCGCATTAAATTCAAGTTTGAAAATAGCTTTCTTTCTAACAATGATTTTAGTATTTTAAATCTAAAAGCTAAATAATATTTTAAAAACAATATGACGAATAAAAGTACGATAAAAATTCTGCTATCATAAATCATTGATTATATTTCTGCAGTGTTGTCTTCGTGCTGTAATCTCAAGTTCCACTCTATTAATTGAGTCGTTAATAAAACTAAACTTTAGAGAAAAAAGGAAAAAATCATAATATATTATAAAAAGCTTTTGACTCGGTTTCATTGCTTTGTTTGATTTGTATTATTTTTATAACTAAGTAAAACGAAATCCTATTTAAAGCGTTGTCTTATCAGATTAACAAAGCGATTGACAGGTTGAAGTGCTTAATTGTCTCATCTGAAAACTACTAATTTGAACGAGCGTGTCTGTAAGCATGGTTTAAAAAAATACTTGTCAAAAGTTATTTTCCTTAAAATCGAAAAAAAAATATTAGCTACATCACTGAAACTTTTGCATAAAATTTTAAGCTATGCAAGCTAATGTTAACGATNTAACAAAGCGATTGACAGGTTGAAGTGCTTAATTGTCTCATCTGAAAACTACTAATTTGAACGAGCGTGTCTGTAAGCATGGTTTAAAAAAATACTTGTCAAAAGTTATTTTCCTTAAAATCGAAAAAAAAAAATATTAGCTACATCACTGAAACTTCTGCATAAAATTTTAAGCTATGCAAGCTAATATTAACGATTCAAAATTTCAATTTTTAAGATATGTGACTAGGGTGTTCCTGAAAGACCGCCCTTAATCTTCTTTCTTAGAATCTAATTATACCAAAGTGAAAAAACAATTATATTAAACCGAGGAATAAATAAATCGCTATCAAAGTCTGGCCAATTACAGTTGAGGGTGGCAAATGCAATAAACATCAAACCAGGTTTCATTGGAAGTTAAAATTTTAGCCCGTTTCTACTAGTCGGTTTTTAACTGTCTGTTTCCTCCAGCAATCAAACCTGTCTTGCTCAAATCTGTTTCGCGATTTGTCAGATTTCGATACAGTTTTTGTTTCGTTTCTTCCTCTATTAAATATTAATTAAGAAACTGGCTTAATTTTCGACCCAATGTGTTAATTTTTTGTTTTTATTTTTAATAAGGATTCTGAAAATAAATATAAAATTACGGAACATACTTTATGCTTCCAGTAACTTAATTCAAACTTTACAATTATTCTACTTTTATGAAATCTGCATGTTTTCATAACACAAAAATTTATAATTTTGCATCGAACTTAAGAGACGGTAACTTGCTCAGATTTCGTACTCCAAACCCCCTCGATAAACCAAAAGCATGTGCCGTGGGATTCTAAGCGACGTCCTAGTAATTCGCTATCTATGGAGATATATACAAGCTATACTAGTACAGCTTTCAGCAATTATGTAAGATAGTCAGAGTATATCACTTGTCATCAGTCTAGCATGGCCTCACTCCACGCTTCTGCGGGGGAATCAATAATGTATTCAAACCTTAACTTGACTGATTGAAGTGTCCTCCTGGAATCTTGGTGTAACAGCAGGGTGAGTGGCAAATTATCCATGATTTATCGGAATATTGGTCGAAGTACTCCCCTCTTTCCATTTCTGTTGACCATACCGAAGATAACATTGATAATTATTGATATTTCATAATTCAATGATGGGATCCTTTACATTTATTCTGTACTATAGAAGTTATTTTTCATAGGTGCTCGGCATTCTTTACATTATCGTCTTTTATTAATGTTATATTTAACTATGGGTATTTAATAATTTTGTTGAAAAAAATTGAAACTTCACCTTAGTGGAATTAGATGTTAATGGCATTTTGGAAGTAATTTACCTCCCTGCTTGACCCTTTGAAGCAGATGGGACACCGGTGTCCCTTTTGATGTTTCTAGTTGGAGGCAGAAATATATTCTGTTGTCTCTTTTAAATTATAAAAAAAAATCTATAATAGTTGCTAAAAAATTCTGTTAGATGATCGGAATAATATTTGTGCTAAAATATTGAATTAAAAAAAAGTAGCTTGAAAAAACTTTGTTTTCATTCATACTCAAAATTTAACAACTAACTGATTTTGTAAATTTAAAAAAATTTAATGATGCTAATCAATGATGTCAGTGAGACTAGATGATCAATGATGCTAATAAAAAATCTGCTAGATGATCGGAATTATATTTGTGCTAAAATATTAAATTGAAAAAAGTAGCTTAAAAAACTTTTTTCTTTCATTCATATTCACAAATTCATTAATAACTGATTTTGTAAATTTAAAAAAAAATTCAATGATGCTAATCAATGATGTCAATGAGCCTGGATGATCAATGATGCTAATAAAAGATCTGCTAGATGATCGGAATTATATTTGTGCTGAAATGTTAAATTAAAAAAAAGTAGCTTAAAAAAACTTTTTTTCTTCATTCATACTCAAAATTTTATCAATAACTGATTTTGTAAATTTAAAAAAATTCAATGATGAATGACTGTTTCTCTTAGAAGTAAATAACTGCAAATAAGAACAAATTTAAACAATAATTGTTAGGGATGTAAGTCATGTTTGGAAGATTTTACCTTTAACGCAGAAAAGGAAACCGTTGTTTCATGCTGTATTTCCTAACTTTAAACTATTAAAATACTAAATATAATATTTTTCACTTATCCTGACTTAAATTAATACTAAATATTGAAGAAGTATGTAAAATAAAAATTCTGAGTCAAAGGGTTATGAACATTTTATGATCTGTTGAAAGATAAATATGAAACATTAATTTACTTTACTTTACGACAGACATCCTTAAAAACGATGCACTTGAAATTCAAGAAAATTTATTCAATTTTTTATGAAATAGTTTCTCAGAAAAGTGCTCAGAACCAAAATTTCAAAAAGTTCTCAAAATTTTCTTCACATGTTTAAGCATACGAATATCTTCGAGCGCAATAATATCGATTTTATTTTAGCAATATTTTTATCATTTCAAATCTTTATTTCTCTTTTTATCACGCCCTTATAGAATGTAAAATAAAAGGATCAAAGTTTTTTCTGTCTTGGAACTATAATATCTACCTTTAAAAAAACAGTTAATGCTCTAAGTTCAAAGGAAATTTATTTTCGAATATTTTTTATTTTATGTTTAAGTGATTTCAGTGACTTTGTTTTAAAAATCAATATAAACTACTTACTTTAATTTTTGTTTGAGGCATCTTCTACAGTCTGTAATGTTATTGCAAGCATGAGTTGACGCTGTGTTTGAGATATACATATTAGCATGTGATTGTTGTCTATTATTGCAAGCAAAATGCGGAAAAGGATAGTATTAGCATCAAGTTACTAATGCTTATAAACAATAGAAAATGTCTTTTATTATTTGACACTCTTATTATTTAGATGCTTAAGACACTTTAAAAGATAAATCCAAGAATGTGTGTTTAATTTCATCATCATCTTTGGCCTGTCAGCCCGGAGTGGGCCCTGGCCTTCTCAGAAACTCTCCTCCCTCTCAGCAACGGTTTTCTAGTTTTTACAGTTCAGTAAGAATGCGTCCTTATATACAGAATCGAACCATCTGAGTTTGGGTCTCCACCTTGGTGTGTTCTCTTTGCTGACTGCAATGTATTTTTTTTTCAAACCCACTTTTTTTTAGACCCACTGGAACAAGAAAGCGGGGAGGACCGCGGTTGAGATGGGTTGACTCAGTGGAATCAGATTTTCTCGCAATTAATGAAAAGAATTGGAGATCAAAGGTGAATCAGAAGTCGTCATGGAGAAATCTTCAGAGGAAGGCATTGGCTCACATTGGACTGTCTGGCCAACTATGATGATGATGATGATGAAGCCACTCTAGTTTTTATTAAAACATAAAGTCTAGTTTAAAATGTAATAAATGAATTAAAATTATTTTATTAAACTCTATTTTCTGTAGGAAAAAGAGTTTGCTGATTTAATATAAGTAATCATTATTTCTTTTTGTGTCTCTCAATTTCTCTTATACACATAATTTTGAATTTCTTACAAAAATGTGTTAAATTTGTGACTTATATAGTGATATTCAAATTCTTTTTATGTAATTGATATTATTTTTTATTTTAGTTGGTAAAGAAAAGGAACCTGCTTTATCATATGGCACAGAGGCTCAAGAAGAAGGTAAGTTTTGCTAAATTTTTAAATATTTCGTAATCCATTTTGCGTTTTTTAAAAACATTATTTTCGAAGCAGAGAATGGGGTAAAATAATTGTACAATTCAGAGCTAATTCTTTTGCGTGATAAAATCTCACGAAGTCTGCTATTGATTACAGAATCTTTTCAGTAAAATTCAATCATATGGTCTAGATATCACATGAAATGTCTGAAAAAAAGAAGAAAAATATATTTAATTAATTATAAAAATAGCTACGAATCTATTCTGTAAACTTTTGTTTTGAAATTAAAAATGCGTATAATATTTTCAAACTCTTATTGAGAATAAAATGAAAAGTTATTGTATGTTATTTTTCGTAAATGACATCGAATTTTCAGTTTCTTCCATACCTTATTCAGAAACTGCGACACATGCTGCAAAAAATAGTTTGTTCATTTATTAAATTTATAAAAAGAGCATTTAATAAAACTGAAACTATAATATTTAAAAAATCATTTACTCATTCGATACGAGTATCTATAGCAATTTTAAATCTCAAAATTGTAATATTGGGAAATATTGTATTTGAACGCACACTGTTAGAAAATTTTCTGAAAAAAGGGCTAAATAACAGTTTAATTGCTACTTTACCATATTCATACAAAACAGACAAATAACTATAAACTAAACTGTATTCAAACAGTTAACTGTGTGAAAAACCGTTTTTTAACTGCTTTAACCTTATGCGGTTAAAAAAAAAAACATTTTATCCCATGAACTAGGCCCTCCTAATAAAGCCACTTAGTTCTTTGCAGCTGAGTGCATATTATAGCCGAGAATGCTGTTTCGTCAATCTCATGACTGATGTGTTGACATGGTTCATTTGACGAAACACAACTCATCCACAATCTAACTCCAATGCCCTTTACCAAACTACAAGCGTAGCTCTAATGTCAAATTTTTTTTTGATTTTTGAAACCATGTTAGTTGTAAATGGTGAAAAAAAAAACTATAGTTTGGTATTTATGGTTTTTAACCACACTAGTTCTAAACGGTTTCAAAACCGTAAAGGTGAAAAATTTTCTTTAACGTCAACTTATAGGTAGACAAGCTGCTGCCAGTTATTTTACAGTACAGTGCATCTTATGAAATCCATTTACATAAATGTGAAAACATTAGTAACACTTGTTAATATAATTCAAATTATCATACTTTCACATTAAATATTTTTTTAATTAATTCCTTCCATAATTCTTCCATAGTTCATGCCTTTTTACATATTAATTTACTATTAACTGATTAAAGATTAATGACAAATAAACTAACTACTTAAGTTAAATATAATAAATTAATAACGAATCAAACTATAACTTCCTTTCATTAAAACACAGACATATGGTGCGAAATATTATTTAACTCAAATATATATTCTCCGATCTTAAAATCTGCAAACTTAATGTCAAATTGACGATGATGCCAAACGTCGATATTTGGCGTCGACGTAGGCGTCGAAAAGCGACCGACATAGCTTTCAATTAAATTTTTCGTCGTTTGCAAAGAAATGATTCGATATTTGACATACTGGTTTTCAGAAACAGGTATCTCATTTTCTAAATCATGGAAGCTACTGAACACAACGCAGCTTTCTTCTCGTTTTCAGTACTTTCGTAGTTTCCTTCGCCAAACTAATTAGTAGTTCAAGAGCCCTCTTTTCTTCCTTCGCTCGAAGTTGGTTTCTGTGTACGAATAAAGAGTGAGAAGTCGTAAAATGTAAATTACACTCCTTGTCATTTGGCGTACTTCGCGCATTGAGGGAGTTTTAACAAATCATGGAGCTTTAACACTGAGAGTTAGAATTATACTTTTCCATGTAGTCGATTGACAGAAATTTGAAACATGCTGCATCTATAATAACTTCAACCCACATAATAATACATTACACTCCTTTTATCTGGTACGAAAATTGTGGCTTATGTATTTGATTTCCTAAAAATGCTATTCAAAAAATAAATAAAATATTTGTACTGTTAAAGTTTTTTGAAAAAGTCTATGTTTTTAAATTTCAATTAATGATTCTGTACCGTTAAATAATATTTATATGTACTCGTATTATAAAATTAGTTTGAGCATACACTGTAATTTTTGTAGGTTCCTTAAAACAATCAAAAAATAACTAAATAAAATTTTAAGTTTTAAGTACTATGTTTATAGGGAGCAGTATATGTAATAATATTATAGCACCACCGCAAATCCGTCACATATTTTTCGACAGTGATGCGTATTAGATCTAGGAAGAAAAAATTCTCTTTATTAGTTTATCAGAAAATCTTTATTTATAACATTTTAATTTTATTTCCTTTTTCTTTTTAGTTTTGTGTCAGATAATTTACATATGTTGGAAATTGAATTACAATTTTAATTACTAATATTATTGGAAAAAATTGGTTTGAAATTTATACCGACAAAAAATTTAGCTTTTACTAGCATCAGCTAAGTTTAAGCACTCTGGGTAGCTGGAAAGTGGTTAAAACTTGGATTGTAATGACTTTTGGGGGATGATATTATGCTAATTCCATTTTTAGTGGTCTGTAAACAATTGAAACTTGCTTTGGAACCAATCATGTAGTTTCAGTAAAAGTTTTAGAGCTGTAGCCAGTTAGAAAGGGTTCGACATTTCAGTAACCGGCCTCCTTCCTAACATGTAGGATAGCTTGTTTATAAAAAGTAGTAATAGTTATAAAATTTGTTTGACTAAATGCTATTTTTGGTCTGAAATGTAAAATAAATTTATTTTTATTGATGCAACTTTAGTCTTATGTACTTTACAAAAAATTACTACCTTTGGTAATAATAAATATTGGCATTCGCAGCATCAATGATATAAATACTTATTATGGCCATTTTGGATTTATGCAAATTCTATCATGTCCTTCTGATATCTTATCCAATGTATTGAAAAACATTTAGTTCAATTTAATCGCTTAAAAAGTAATTTTTACAAATTTTTTCTGTTAGTCTTTATCAAGCGATTTTATTTTCTGAAAATATTATTGGTTTTACTCTCTGAAATAGTATGCGAAATCTATGCAATTTGATTCAAGTAATTCTTTAGACAATTTTGTGATAAATACATTTCTTATATGAGTCTAGAGGATCTTATTTCCTGTCCAAAATGTGCAGAAATTCTCAATAATGTGTAAAAAATGTGAAAGATTGAAATCATTTTTATGCGATAATTAAAAATAATGAAATCATACGAATAAAAATGTGTAATAAAATGTGTAATTGAAAAAAATTTCCAAAAATATTTCTTTTATCGGATTATGAGTTTATTCTTCTAAGCTACATATTTCTAAGAAAAAAAATTGCATTTTATCTCATTATTTAAAGCTTACCGCTAACTTTTATCTCAATTTATTTTGTTGAAAAAAATAGATGTGTAAATAGAAAAAAAAGCCTATTAATTATTTTGTTTCAGTTTTAATTCTGTCAAATTCCATTTATATATCTTTGACAAAGTGCCGAAATCACGAACCTGCAAGTTTGGCAACTTTAACGGTGCAACACAAGTTTTTTTTCATCACGTGCTTTTTATGAAATTTAACGTAATTAGAAAACAATGTTAGTGAAAGTTTTTTCACTGAACTGCTGGAAAAGTGTGGGGAGGGAAACAGTGAACAACAACGTAAAAAAAAAGTGAGTACTTTAAAATCAGGCCAACTCTCAATTCTCTAAAAATCTTCGATTTTAACTCCATTCACTACAACATCTCTTTATCTGTTCTGTTTCTCCTTTTTTTTTTTCAACCTTCCCTCTTCAATCTAAAGGAAAGAACAAACGACGCGCCAAACAGTAGCAATTACAAAACAAACCCATAAACAAAGTAGAAAAGTTAAGCCTCCAATTGATTCCTTGTGCTCCAATTTCGACACAAAAGAAAGATAGAACCCCGCTGAAGAATAGGGATTTAGGGGGGAATGAAGATGTAATTAGACAAATTAGAAAAGGGGAGTCGGTCCCCTCTGCTTAGTAGAGGGGATTGGAACAGATCTTATTTTGTTCTTGAGGCAGCATTATTTCTACTTTATCGGACCAACGGACAACTCGTTAATGAGAAAGAAGTTAATGATGCAAAAGTATGAGAGGAAAAGGGAAGGAAAACCACGCCAAATTTGGCGTTAGTTGAAGAGAGCTTCTGTTTTTAATTTCTATGAACACCAAAACACATTTGGCAAAGGTTTATCATTTAATTTACTATCCTATATATATATATATANATTGATTTTTTTGTTTTACGCCAAAGTTGGGAAATAAAAATACTTATTTTTCAATAAAAATAAGTAAAAAAAATTCATAACTACAATGATATTAAATAAAGTAGCTTCATTACAGGAAAAATAACTGTTCTCATTGTTATTAATAAAGCTGTTTCTGTAGAACTATATCTATTTTTTTTTATTATTATTGAAAGTTGTTGTTTAACTTAAGTACAATTAATTTATATTTAAATTAAAATTTCTGAACACCTAAATAGAATAATTAAAGTTAATTTGTTTAAAGCCACAATTACAAATTATAACAGTTATTTTTCACTTAAAATAAATATTGCACAACATAACATAATAACTACATTTTTATTAAACAATGTTTTATTACATAATATAGTTATTTTCATTGTTATTGATTTTATTAACAATTTTTATTAACTATTTTTTGTTGAAAAACCATTGTTATAAAACCAAACAATGAATATATTGTCAATCAACTTAAAGGCTAGTAAAATTTGTATGATTCTTTAGCTTTAAATACAATGATAATTAAATTTGTAAACATGTCTAAATGATTATTTAGCTTAAGACAACTATCCAGCTCATTGACATGTTAAAGATAAATTTAGAAATTTTTTAATTGAAAAGTCTAACTTCTTTTTAACTGAATGAATGCTTTAAAATTTCTGTGAAACGTGTAATTTAACACGATTCTAAAACAATTTTTTTTTTAGAATTAATCAGAAGCATAATTTTTATTTATCTTTTGATTTGTAGACACATATGTTAAGTTTTAAGTAATTATAGCAATTCGAAGACAACTTAATTTATTTATTCAATTTAAAATAAATATTTGCTTTATAAACTAACATAACTATTGCAGGTATGTGATTTATCTGCTAATTCGTGGAATTTCGCAAATCTCAAGATCGTTGACTCATGAACTTCCTCGAATTAATAATTTATATTCCGACCAAATTTTCTTGGAATTCCACTAATCTAAAATTTAAATTTCGTTAATGACGCAAAATCTCGACAAATACCTCCCTTAATAGCACCTTTTTTTTTCTTCTTAAGTTCTAAATTTTTCTGAAAATTCTTCAAAAAAGTTAAGTTCTTCAAAGTTCTTCCTAATTTTTTTTGTTCCTAAGTTCTCATTCACACTCGCTAATGGAAATTTTTTTAACACAGATTTGTTAGTGGAAAACGCAACTTCGGATAAACTTCAAGAAAACGAGACTGAAAAAAAATTCCATAATAACTTCGATTTTAATTTATGAACTACTGAAGTAAATATAAATAATCGATAGTCTAAAAAGCAATTTCTAAATAGCAAACATTCAAATAATCGTTCGCTTGATTTTTTTTTTAAAAAAAACGCTAATTTTAATGAGTATCAAAATTCTATTTGTAAGAAAAGTTATTTTATGAATGATATTTATTTGCTCCTTTTTCATTTGACTACAATTAGATTAAATTTTCAATATGATATTACGATATGGAAATTTCAAATAGCGCTCGATGTTATTGTAAATCTGTGTTTCAATCTTCTTTTCTTATGCAGTTAATTCAATTGATTTCCTCTTGCTTTTTAAAATTCCGATATTCTACGACTTGTAAAATTCAGCTCTTGAATTTATAAGTCACTTTTGACGCGATGATACCACCATATTTTCGACCGACTTTATTACAGTTATTGCTACTGAAATCCACGTGGTTTTATAAATTCCGATTTTTTTTTCATACGATCTTATTAAGAAACGAGAAATTCAAATGCTACATTGGTGTAATTAATTTTTCATTCAAGTTATCCATTCTGCTTTTCTATCATTCTTTTAATTTTTATTTATTTATCTATTTATTTGCAGCATT
Organism: Parasteatoda tepidariorum; assembly: GCF_043381705.1. Classification (NCBI taxonomy): domain Eukaryota; kingdom Metazoa; phylum Arthropoda; class Arachnida; order Araneae; family Theridiidae; genus Parasteatoda; species Parasteatoda tepidariorum. The sequence goes on along the minus strand of NC_092207.1, from coordinate 42,554,444 downwards.
GCTGTTGATTTTCTTTTAAAATCCCGATATTATTATGTACCGAAAAATTAAAATCGAGCACCTGATCATTCACTATTTGACGCGATATAGTTTATGCAAGCAATTTTTTGGCATATTTCTTAAAATCTCGTTATTTTTAATACGATATTATTCATTACAATACGTGAAACTCGAAACTTGCACGTGACTTTATCATCAATCTTTTTTCAGTTTTTGCCGTGTTCAAGAATTTTTTTTGATTTGATGCAAAGTGAGAAAAGGGGGGATTTTGCCTTTTTTTAATATATATATCTATATTCTTTTATGTGTTGATGAGAATAATTTATCAGATAATTTTTTTCTCTTTAAATTTTATAAATCTTACTTTCGTGCACAAAAATAACTCTCTATTTTATCTATGTATAAGGGAGAAAAAATTAAGAACTGACGAAAAAATTATTTATTGAATAAAAATTTCAAATAACTTTTTCTTTCAGAACTCACATGCCTTCTATTGTGATTTTTATTAGCTAATTAAAAGTCGTTAAAATGTATTCGTTTACGTCAATATTTAAATCACACAATTATAGAACTTTGTTAAGAACTCACGTCTATCTACTTCTATTTAAAGTTACAGAGAATGAATCTACTGCAGACTTTCTGATCTAAAATAAATCCTTTTAGTGACTGCAGTCAAGCAAACAATTTTCATTTTAATATTTCATTTCGAAGGATATCCTGGTGACAGTTTCTTTGTGGTGATTCCCCGACTTTGTCCTGATTAATTAATATATTTGTCAAAAAGAAATTTTGTCAATATGTGTCTATGCCTGAAATAGCGTGGGATCAGATTTGATATTCATAATCATAAAAAAAACGCGTAAAAATTATTACTTCTCATTGTCCCTTTATCTATACCGAAGAAAAAATTTTTAAAGAACTTATGTATGAATCGTGATCACCACTTTTTAATCTTTTTACGTTAATAATTGCTCCTTTATAAAAAAAAAAATTGCTGTGTTAAATTAAGTAAATACTTTAATAATTTTTTTACGAATTTAATTGAAAAATATAACAGCGGGGAGATTTCAAAATCAAATGTAGATTTTAGTGTTATTAAAACATTTTGTTGCACATGAAGGTTTTGCTTATCCAACATTAAAAATAAAATAATTGAGTTACTTATTGAATAAAGGAAAAAGTCTCCATCTCTTTGAAAAGTGGACTTCCTCCAAAAATGAGCCATTGACGTTTCAACGGTTAACGAACTTCTATTGTTAATACTAACTACCGAAACGGGAATATTAATTCTAAAAGCCTTTCTCCGGAATTTCTTACTCTGTTGAAATTGATACTTCTAATCCATTCCACTTCATGCAGCATAAAACCCATTAGCACTAAAGGCAACATTCTCCGTAAATGCGGCTTCTTAGCAAGTAGACTCTCTCCAAGGAAAAAGCACTTGTACAGTGATTCATCCTACAATTGAATTACTCAGCAAGTTCCATGACTCAAGGACGTTTTCCTGTTCGCTGGAACGGACTCAGGAAGGACAGACTTGGAAGACACTACCCCCGGGAGTGGAGGGGGTGATCCTGGAAGAGAGGGGGGGTTGTGATGAATGATCGGCGATTAGCCCTGCCTAATGCTTTGTCCTCTACAGAAAACGCCTCTTGCAACAGGATTCCCTGGAAAGCTTTCTTGCAGAAGAATCCACAGGACTTGAGAAGTCAGAAATCAGATTTCTGTTGATGGATTGATTTTGATGGAATTTGACAGAACTCATGTTGATTTTATCATCATGGTTATTTGAACAAAGATAGACATATGAGATTGTATGGAAGGCTTATTATTAAGAATTTTAGCTATAATAGGCATACACATTCATTTTTTTTTCATATGTTGTTCTTACTTTTATAGTACTTATTGAATTATTATTTCGTAAAAAAAATGACTGGGGTTATTAAAAGCCAGAGGAAAAGGAAAAATACTTTGAAATGTGTTTGGAAAAAAGGGACATATTTCAAAATGCTGCTTTCAATGCTGAATTTTGGAAAAAAATCTAACCTCTACATTACTCTAGAAAAAGATGTTTACGAAATCAATATAAAAATTCGCTTTTTTTCTTTCTTTTTTTTCTTTTTTTTTTGTAAACCCCAGAAATAATTATTATTCACTATTTACTTATTTTTAAATACAATAGTCATAGCAGAAGTTTATTAAACGTAACTAAATGTCTAAATACAATTTCTAGTATTAAAAGAGCATTGTCAGTTTTCTTAAACGCGTATTTTGCACTGCATAAGTCGACATACATATTTTAAACGTGAATTTTAAGCTTTGTCCATTTTATTAAACGCGTATTTGACCCTGCATACGTGTTTTAAGAGTCTATTTTAAGCTGCGTTTATTTTCTCTAACACTTATTTTATATTACATGTTTTACACGAGTATTTGAAGTTTTGTCCATTTACTTAAATGTTTATTTTACACTACATACAAGTTTTAAACATGTATTTTCAGCTGTGTCCAATTTCTTAAACGCTCATTTTACACTAAATACATGTTTTAAAAGTGTATTTTGAGCTTCAGCCATTTTATTAGACGCGCATTTTGAAATATGCCCAAAAACTTTTCATCGACTAGCTATTTCGTGAACTTGGAGAGATTATTCACCATGTTTACCACACAAGTACATAATCGTTGCATTTATCTTATCTCTAAGTTATCATTAAGCATTTATGGCAAATAAATTTAGTCAGTGGTATCATGAAACAATGAAATATAATATTTATATTTAGTCAATATTATTCTTACCCAGCGGCATGTAGTAATCAAAAAGCACGTGCAGCAAAATAAATAAATGTGTTATAAAAATCTGAAGAAATATGCTTTACAAACAGCATACAATCTTTTATTGTATGACAAATAGTCTTCCGAGATAAAACTTGAAATATTACTATTATTTTATCATCTTTCATGCAAAGCAAAGAAGCAGTGTGAAGCAAAGCAAAGTGCAGTGCAAAGCTAAAGAATACAAAGTTGTATTCCTTAGGATAAATTTGTTTTTTCCAAATTCAAATTATTATTTTTCAAGTCTAGATTTAATCGTTTATTTCTTTACGATTAACACATTAAAAAAATATTTTTACATAAAGCTACAATAATTATTTATTTTGAAAACAAAATGTTTTGTGGAAAATATTGACGTGCAAGGAAAAAAAAATCAAGAATAAATGAGGAGCAATTACGAGGGTTGGTGAAAGTGATGAGCAGAGGATGGAGCTTCCTAGTAGTGTAAAACAGTGTTATCTTTCACATGAGTCTAAATATTTAACATTAACCATTTTATGTTGCAATTTGTCACTCATTTGGTTGAAACTTCTGCATTGCAAAAAAAAAATAATAATAATAATGATCTTGCGTTAAAAATGCCCCTGGTAAAACCAGGGTATAGTATGAACCCTGGTTTTGCACTAGTATTTTTTAGTATCAGCTAACTTTGATGCTGATTTCAAAAAATTAAATTAAGACCTGCTTACTGCTCACGTAATAGTGTCAGCAATTACGTACCTATTTTACTTTTATAATAATGAAAAAATTCGTTTTAGAAATAATTTTTAATTTCTCAATTTCAAATTTTTTCTCGTAATTTGAAATTTTCCTTACCATATTCTGATTACAAAATATTATTATTACAGCTCGACGAAATTGGTTTATGATTATATTTCAGCAAAATACGTTCGTACGTATAGTTAGGAAATTTTATTAATTTGTTCTGGTTATAGAATTGAAGGGCTTGCTATTATATAATGATAAGCCATACTTTTTTCAGAAGAAAAATTTGTGCATTAAACTGTTCAGTAATCTTATTTTCATATTGATAGATACCTTATACGCTTTCATAATTTCCACTCTATAATAGCATAATTTACAAAAAGTTTTTATCGTCTGCATGAGCTTCGTTGTGTTTTTCACCAAAAACGCTCTTTTAAAAAATTAGAAAAACTGATTTAGCATTATTTTACTAAGCCCTTCAAATACATGTTTCAAAAGTCACAAATTTTATCTAAAACGTTTAAAATTATAATTAAGTTCACGCTTACTTAGAAATAAATTATTTGACAATTCTCAGTGTTAACTTGCTGTATTTTTTGTCCAACAAATTTTACCAGCAGATTTAGAAATGGTTCAAAGAAATTAATGGCATTTTTGATGCAAAATTAATTTTTATAAATAAAATGAAGTATGCAAACAAAAATTATCCTTAACAAATTTAAAAGAAGCTTTTGGATATAAAAATTTTTCATCAATGACTACGAACATTTTACCATGATTAATCACGTTAAAGTTTTTTCAGAAAAACACCTTGAAGATTTTTTTCTGTAAATATCCACTTTCATTCTTTTTCATAAAAAAAAATTTCTCAATCTTCCTGCTTTACCAAAAAAACAAAATTCAAAATAAAAGAGAGATAATAAATATTTAATGCTAAACATTTATGCAAAATGGTTTTCTAATGCGCATAGATTACTATTGTTGGTGTAGACTGGCTATTTACTGTATTGAACTTAACACCGATATTTTAATTACTAATACATTTTCCACGCGGAAAGCATTAGCTTATTAAACGAAGAAAATATAATGAAATTGCGAAGAACTGTCACTCGCATTCTATCTTGATGAAAAACCTAGCCTCCTTTGCATTTTACCACACAAGAAAACGGACATAATTTGATGCACCCTATTCCGTTGCTGTGGTAGACAGTGTCTATTTTCCTGTCCTTATCTATATGTATTTATGGAGGGGGAGATAAGATCCCTTTTTTGTCCATCTCTCTTCCTGAATCCGTTCTGTTGCAAGAAGATGGACTCTGATACACTATTCCATTTTGTATTCCCCTTATAAAAGTTTCTTGAATAGAACTCCGCCTCTATCCCATTACTTTTCATGGCAGCGATGGAAAGGAGTTAGGAAAAAAATCCTTAAGTCAAATCTTAAATCGGTAGATGGGAAAACTGAGCTCATGTTTCGACATGGGATGGCATTTTTATTGCTTCAGTTGGAAGGAAATATTAAAGTTTTAAAGAGCTGTGATTTGGTTTGTTTCTTACAAGTCACTGCCCGAACGTTAAGAGAGTTACAATCGAAATCTTAAAGATATTTACTAGTTTTTGAGGAGTGTTTTTTTCCCTTGTGATGGTTGAATTGTAATTACATTTGATTATTGCGGGAAGAAATCTTTTTTTCAGTTTCGTCAGCTCCTAAAAACTACAATAACAACACCAGTATAGTTTGTCTACGGTAGGAGCATCCCTCAACACAAAGTATGAGGTAGTCTGCTGTTATGGAAAAAGAAAGAATAGCTCATTTCAGGGAGGGTAGCTTCTGTTCATTCAGGAGCTAACACTGTAAACCGAAGGAAAAGATTCACTTTCTCTCACCGACCATAGCCAAAACTTGCCCTAAACATTGACCCCACACCCCTACTTGAAATAGCTATACCTCTTTACCCTTGCCACCGCCAAGGGTCCAGACGAATGGCTAGGGGAGTTCTTACTTGAGAAAAACTATACACGTCCCCGCACCTATCTCCAAAATGGGGTGTCTATCGATTTAAGGTAGTCGTGACCAGAAAAACTGATAGGGCCCTGGCAAAGATTGCCCTTCACTGAACCTCCAACAACTCCAACTCCTCCAGGGTGAAGGCCGTGGCTGATTAGCCCCCCAAATCTTCGCAAATAGAGCATAAATTTGAATCAAAATGAGAACATGGGGATCGGACACGTTACAATTTCAATTAGTGCAGATAACATCAGTAATACGGAGTCCTTCAGATTTGCTGTTAAATTTTATTGATTTCAAACAGAAATGAGGTATTATATATTTGCATACAGTTTGCATTGCAAGTTAGATGTTTGGTTACAATTAAAATATAATGTTTAATCCTTAGTAAGCTGACGTACATACCTAGAAGTTTTATATATTTTATAAAAAATTTTAATAACTCTACACTAAACTTTGAACTGCTATGGTAGTATTAGTAAAGTAACTATCTTGAATCTGCACTGTTAGATGAATTAAAATATGACAGATCTTTCCCTTTGCACAGCGGGTGATTGCATGAAATTAAACTGTAATGGTAGTGCACAATACATGCTGAAATGTTGTTGACATGAGAGATATATCTTGATTGCATAACGTTATAGTATGTACAGTTAAAATCTACAAACAAACGTTGATTTGTTGATAAACATTAGTTATGTTATTTTAAATTTAAAATTACATAAATCCTAGGTTTGTGTAATTAATAATTTGTGAAGATATTTACTGCCATTAGTTCTTCATTAACAATGGTAAAATAAATTATATGCGCTGTTTATGAAAAAACAATAGGTTTTCATGATGATAATATAGAAAAGAGCAAGCATTAAAGTTATTTGTTTAGTTGTGGATTTCGCTTAACATTAGATTAACCTAAAAATTTCCTCAAGATTATCAAAACTTAAATATTTATATCTGTTTATCAGAAAGGAGAACTGAGCACATTTTTCGACATGGGATGGAAATTTTTATTGCTTCAGTTAGAGAAAAATGTTTAGTTTTAAATATCAGCGATTACTACTTCAATATAGATTTCTTTCAGTTTCATCAGCATTCGAAGACCACAGCAAATAATTGCTAATTCTTCAGTATTCAAATATATATTTTTTACCTATGCCAAATCTTAAGCAGGTAGGAAAAAAATTTAAGCTCATGTTTCGACAATTGGCATACAATTCCGTGGTGTATTTAAAATTTGATTTCTCAGAACTTATTCAGCCGACTTCATTCAAATTTTGAATTTTGCATTCGATATTAGATATTTTAAAATGATGTAAAAAATTGTACACCTTACAACTAAAAAACATTTCGTTTATTAATAAATAAAATAATAAAAAATAACAAATATTTACTGAAATTTTTCGCTTAGAATTATCTTTGGATAAACGAATTTTATAATTTATAAAATGTCTTCAATATGCCTAAAAAGTTCTTGAAGCATAGCGAAATACGCAAAAAGTAAAATTAACATTAAGGGGTCAAAATTTTATACCGCTCTCCTGGCCGAACTATTAGGACCCTATTTCCCAGATTGCAGCTACGACCTGTATTTCAGTAGTTCGAAATACGAATCCGTTGTAAAAGGGCATGTTTATTCAAAGAAAGTACGTTTTTGTGTCTGATTTCGTAAGTTAAAATATCCCCTGTATTAATTAATTCATATATTTGAGGTCATCCCTTTGAACCATTAAGATTGAGTCCTAGAAAGTGAAGATCCGATCATTACAGCAAAAGTTATTCTTCAAAGTAGTCTATTTTTCTTTTGGCCCTTGCAGATTAAATGTCCAGAAAACTATTAAGCTTAAAATACAAATCATAATAATAAATTAAATAATAATAAATTAAATAATAATAAATGAAGACCAAAGCAATAATAAATTAAAAACCAAAACTTAATGTAGAAATAGTACTGCTGCACTAATTCGTCTGCACTAATTAATTAGCATATTTAAGGTCACCCCCTCGAGACTTTAAGCTGTAGTCCTAGAACATGATGACCCATCATTAGATGAAAAGTTATTCAGAGTAGTCCCTTTTTTGGCTCTCTGTATGTTCTAAAGATCTGTGGTTGAGTTTTTCCAGCAAATAAGTGTTCTAATGATGCGTTTGAATTGACGATAATATTATTTTATTTTAAATTTGCTTAAATACTTTAACTGTTTCAATTTCATTAAATCAGTGGCAAGGCCTTATCGCCAAACGACTACACAAAAAGTTCTAATATATTTATCCAAATGCATTGTTTATTTTGTATTTATATTTTAGATACAAGACAGATAAACTTAAAAAAGTCATAAATTTTTCGAAGCAAAGCTGAAATCTGTTGAAGACTGATGCAGCACCTGTATATCTTTTCTCATTATAATGAAAGTTTCATGACAAAGTTGTTGTTCAGTAATTCATCATTTTAACGTAAACACTTGATTTTTTTTTCGCTAAAAGAATTTAAAAAGACATCATAAAAAAATAATTAATGAAAACTAAATATTTTAATACATTTCTAGAAAACGAGATTGCATAAAAGAAGCTTTGTCCAAATAGCTGAGAAGGAGAAAAAATATCTTTTCTGTAACTTTTATTCTTGACTTTGAAGATTACCGCTTGGATTTTCCAAAAGCAGGGAAGAATTTCTATCTTCAACGAACTCAGTGAAATATCTACGGAATGTAAAGAAAAAGAAGATATTTTCCAATTTGCGGTAGGTCTAGGGCAAAAAGCTGCCGAAACCGAGAAATTGTTCTGCGCCATTAAGGCTTTAAAAATAGGTGAAGACAAGTTGCCTGCCCTTGGATAGAATTTACTTTTTGTTCTCTGCTGCGTATCTTTTTCCATTCACTATTTACTTTGAGTCAGGAAAAGAAATTTGACTCTGTGATTATATTGTGGGCGTTTTTATAAAATTAATTTGACGCGAATGTTTTATAATATATCGGGGTTTTTAATACTCCTTTTCATTTAATCAAACTTGAGCCACTGTGGCTAAGGGGATAGTACAATCACCTCCCAATGAAGTTCCTCGGGTTCGAATCCCGGAGATGGCTGGTTGGTACAAATAAATTCTGCACCAACTACTGTGCTGAAGTAAAATATTCTCAGTGGTAGATGGATTATTAGCTAAAATCTTCTTTCTGTCGGGCTAAACGTGGTAGGTTTTCATTGAGAGTATTAGTCTACCTCTGAAAAAATCACTGTGATCGATTAAATACAAAAATCCCTAAATTAATAGCATGATCTTGACTAAGTATTAAAAGCTACATCAAAGTCAGTTGCGCTAGCGGAGTTTTTACTCCTCGCATGTAGAAATACAGGCAATAACAAGTGAAATACTGAGGTATGATGATGATGATGAACGCAAAATAATCTTGCTTAACATTGAGAAAAAAAAGAACTGATATTAAACTATATAAAAAATAGAATTTTAAGGAGACTTAAAATACAAATAGAAAAAACAATTTCTTATCGCAAAATTGTAGTAATTTTCTGATAATTGCTTATTTCTTAAAAACTAAACTTAATTTTTTTAAAAGTAATAATTAACTTTTGAACACGTTTATTTATAATGCTATTTTGTAAACTACTTCAAGTGTTTTAATAGCACATAACACACATCTGCAAAACGTTTTTCCTCACTTGTATAAAGCAAATTCTTCGACTAACTTTTTCAAAAATAGATTTATCCTCATGATCTTCAGATACATTCAATCAATCAACTTTTATCACCATTCTCTCCAACGAACTTTAACACTCCTATTATTAATTTCCATTGCTTGTTAATCAATAACAGTTTCCAAGCGCCCATCCTTAGCACCAGATCAAAGGATCCACAGCAAGGTTTGGAGAAGCAAAAAAAAAAAAAAAATCAATCACGATCCTTCAATCACTTCTAGTGTATAATTTCACCCACCCCCTCCGGATTTACGATAGTTGGGGAGGGCTTCGGGAAACAAAGTTGGGGGAGAAGAGTCAGACATCACTTGTAAAGGACGTAAGATGCGGAAGGATTTGATCTGCTCCAAGGAACACGTGGAGCAGTATCGTATCAGGATGCGGATGATGACTCAGAAAACTGAGCATTCCAATACAGATTCTTCTTTCCCACAGCATCCCTATTTTGAGGGATGGGAGGGAGCATTGTAGGGGGTGAGGGTGGCTCTGAAGAAAGGCGATAGAAAAGGCCTAGTCTTGTGTGTGTTTCTACATATTGTCGTTTGTTAAAAGCTGCCATCAAAATAGATTATACTTCAATGATTGTCTTTCAAAAAAAATTTTATGTTAATATGGCATCAAATTTTGATGGAGGGGGTAGCTAAAACGGGGCATAGTAGAGAAGGGTGAGTTTAATTAAATTTATGCCTCATTAGTGTTGTCTAAAACATAACATGTTTGTAATTGAATGAAATTAAATAGTTTTTTCCTTTATCTTCCTAAAACATTTTAAAATTAAAATCATATTTATCAAAATTGGGAGAGAAAACAAGTTTGTTATTTTTTGTTATCTTTGCCCTTTTCAATCAATCGATATTTTAATCAGCGAAGTTACTTATTAAAAAAAAATTTATTGGAACATTATTACGTTTGTTCTTATTTTTTTCACCAACGAAGAATTTAAAAGAACTGTCAGCTCTATTTTAACTGTTTTCTGGGAAGCTAAATTAAAATAATTAAACGTATGCTTCGCCTTTTATCCTAAGTAGCATATATTCATTTTTTTTACCGCTGCAATTTCGAAAATTTTCTCATGTAAGAAAAGGTATATTGAAGCTTTTGGCGATAATTTCTTTATAAATACTTCATTTTTTTAATTGGCGTAAAAACTATTTTATAAGAAAATGCATTTGCGCAGGGACATTATGAAGTATCCCGGGCTCGAATTCCGGAGATGGCTGGTCCGCACCCAGTTTTCACCGACCACAGGGCTGACGTAAAATAAGTGGTAGACGGATCACGAGTTGAAACCCCCTTGCAGTCAAGCTAACCGTGGGATGTGTTCTTTATTTTCCTCCCCATGCAACTCAGATGCAGCCTAATTCCCTCAAAAAAGTATTTCTCGAATATTCTTATTTTTGTAAAAAATTATATAAAAAATAGCACGACAGTATATTTGTTGAAAAAAGCTTATGTGCTATTAAATGTCACACATGGCGTAATAATATTAGTACTCCTAGCGTATCGTCTATTGGAATACTATCTATGGTCATCTAAGAATAGCAAATTGTTTAACTTCAGCATTTATTATTCTATAGCAAAATATATTCGACTGGCAGTTCTCGCTTACCTTGCTTACGTAATTTACCTGGCATACGTGTTCCCAAACAAACCTCTATATTCTGAGTCTTTCGCCAAAACAAAAGTTATCGCCAAAAGCTAAAAACAAAATCAGCTGAACAAAGAAACGTGAGCGGCAGAAGTGTAGGCCGCCTCGTCTAATATGGAGGACCCTTCTTCTTGACTAGAAACAAAGCCTGCTCGACTAATCTAATTAGACCTCTGAGAATATCCTTTTTTTTATGTTGTTATTGCTCTTCTTTGTGTCCAGCGTTTTCGAGGCCCCAAACAGAAACATCGAGTATTGGAACAAATTGAAGGCCAAGTTCTAATGACCTGTGTACGTTACTGAAGCTGAAAAAAAGAAAAACAATATGGGTGCCATCTTGTTCTGAATTGTGTTTTTGTGATTTAAAAAAATCAATTTGAACAATAAGTATTGCAAATTGTTTTTAATTTGATTTTTATAAAAAAAAATTGCGAAAAATCTTTTGCAGTGTGTTCTAATTTTAATTATGTTAACATGTTTTCAATTTAATTGATTTCGTAGCCAGTATATTTGTTCATTCGAATTTTTTTTTTTTTAAATTACGATATTTGTAAATTGGAATTTTCTTTTACTCACAAAGGTTTCTGTGTTGCATATTTTTATTGTCAGTTATTAATGTAGGTTTATTTTTGTAATTATGTAATCATAAAATAAAAACTAACAGTTAATTTTTGTGACTTTTTTTATTAATTTTACAAAGTTTTTATTATTTGAATAAAAATTTGACATGTTTAACCGAGTAACATATTTGTATAGAGGAAAAATAAACGCATATAATCAGATATGAAACAGTGTTCTCAAAAATTCATTATTTTTTAGTCTGGATAGCTAAGAGGATAGAGCTCTCGCCTGAGAGTAAGCGACTCGGGTTCAAATGCCAATAATGACTTGTCTAATGGTCTACTGCACTCGGCTTGTACCAATCACAGTATTGACGTAAAGTAATCAGTGTAATAAAGTGGTTCGTGTAATAAAGACGGATCGTGGGTTAGAGTCTCGTTGCCATCAAACCAACCGTGGAAGATTCTAAAAGATTTCCTTTACATCGCAATCTAGTTCAGTTTAATTTTTTTTTAAAAAGTCCGTTAATGAAGACAAGCTTGTCTTAATATTTGATCCAAGAGTGTTCCCTTGTTTTCGTCTCCAGGTTCAAAATTACAGGAATTTGGAATTGTTCTCTGATATAATCACAAATTCGTTATAGACAGCGGTGATAAAATTAAATAAACCATTGTTCCATTCATTCAGAAAAGATTTTCAACATACACCGTGTTGTTATTTTTTCCTCGGAATGGTCAGGTCCCTTAACAATTTCTCTTCAAGTTTAACGGCCTAATGCACACATTTCTCATTCCTCTTCCATCCAAAAATAAAACCTGTATGAAAACTTCAATCCCTGTTGAGATCTCAACAAGCTTTAGCAACCCAAGTAACACAACTTTCCTCTCCATTCCGATGGGGTTGTGAAACTGCTCAACCTTAAACTGGCTCAACAGCGATGTAAATAAAACTGAGACGGAAGAAGAGTGCGAGCAACAACCACATCCAGAGTGTGAGATGCACTCCTGGGAGCTCATCTATCAAAGAATGGACAAAAGGAAAAAGAGCCTGTCGACAGTTCAAACTCTTGTCTCTGGTTTAACGGCAGTCAAACTCTTTCCCCCAAAAAAGAGAAGAACCTGAGGTTTGAGTTAGAGGACAAGTGCCATTTTTTTTTCTTTATGAGATAGAACTTTTTCTCTTCTCCTCTTTTGAAAGGATTTTTCTCTGTGTTTGGCAGTTCTGAGAGCTCTGACTAGTTTCGGATCTGTCTGAACTTACAGCGATTTCTTTTTGTTCTGTTAGAGGTAAAATGCGTAGTTTTATGCTTCTCGGATTGTTCTGTGAAATGTGCTGTCTGAAATTTATTATTGGTGTAACATATATATATTAAAACAGAATTTATTTCTCATTATTCTATAGTATCTGTCTGCCAATGAAAATAGTTATTATGATAAATTCTATTGTAATTATTCTATTATCTCCGGGGGCAGGAGCATTATTTTTTTGATAAAAGGGCATCCCCATTGTTCTATAATTTCTGTTTATCTGTGCATTTTGACAAAATTTCTATTTTTTTTTATAATATCCGTTAGTTCATGAAATATTTTAAGGCTAAATTCCATTATAATTTTCCCATTATATCTAAATATTTTTAATATCTGTTGGCTGGTGCAATATTTTAGACAAAATTCGATTCCCATTATTCTATACTGATACAGTATTTATTAGACAAAATTAAATTCCCATTTTTCCATAATATACATCGATCGAGTAAATATTTTAGACAAAATAGCATTTTCAATATTCCATAATTTTGCTTATCTGGGCCACATCTTTTCACAAAATTCCATCCCAATTATTCCATAATATCTGTTAGATTTCTGTTAATCTGAGATATATTTTTAGGCTACATTACATTTCTACTATTCCACAAAAATGTTATCGAAATCTGAAAAGTCTCTGTTGAAGAATTTAGAGGTATGTGGGCACGTGTCGTTAAAATCCGTTAAATTGCAGGTTGATAATTAAAGATGTTTTTAATAATCTTCTTATACTCTTTTCCATTTACTCTGAGAAACCAAACAGGTTTTGTTGGTTTATACAACCCGCTTTCTTCAATGGTACTTTGTCAAATTTTTCTTGCATGAGTTTTGAGTTTTTTCTTGGATTAAATATTATTTTGCCCCTCCTCAATATGCGCACTTTTTGTCTTAATTTCTGACACGATTTGTAAAAATATACATTAAATGCATTAAAGGCAGTCATTGCAGTGCCTGTATATCAATTAGTTTCTAAATTTTTTTTTATAATTTTTTTTGTTTTGACGATTATAAAAATTTCATATGTATACTTTTTGTCCTTATTTCTGTCACGGTTTGTAAAAATATACATTAAAAGCAGTCATTGCAGTGCCTGTATATATCACTTAGTTTCTACAATTTAGCTATATATATTTTTTTTTAGTTTTAACGATTGCAAAAATTCTATATGTATACTTTTTGTCTTAACTTCTTACACGGTTTGTAAAAATATACATTAAAAGCAGTCATTGCAGTACCTATATATCAATTAGTTTCTACAACTTAGTTATACTTTTTTTCGTTTTAACGATTATGAAAATTCAATATGTATACTTTCTGTCTTAATTTCTGACACGGTTTGTAAAAATATACATTAAAGGCAATCATTGAAGTGCCTGTATATCAATTAGTTTCTACAATTTAGCAATATATTTTTTCTTTTTAATGATTGTAAAAATGTCTACCAAAACTTAATTATCGTAAAGGTAGAAAAAAATCAAAAGAAGAAAAAAAGGAGAATCACACTGTGGAAACATGATACGACCTTTTGTTTATATCACGCACTTGCTAATCGTTCCCCTGAGTTCTGACCCCCCAGGTAATAAGATGGTTGATAAATATGCAAATTATCTGGGAACAATTCTATCTACTTCCTTTTTCACAATCACTGTTCGGCCCCAAAAAATCGATCTTTTTGTCGTCACATTTTTTCCCCCCCCCCCCTGTATTCTGCGACCGAGCTTATTAGGACCTATTCCATTCAGAGTAAAATAAAAATGTTTGCATACTCTCATGTTAAAAGACAATTTCTTTTAAATAATAGTTTTTAAATTTTATTTTGTTTTTAGCATAAAAATCTTGAAATTGCATTCAAATTAAATTTCACACTTTTTGTTAAGTTTCCTTCTGTTAAACTATGCAATGTTATTTAAAAAAAAGATTGGATAGAAAAAAATGAAACGTTTTTAATAAATTTTGATTTTCTGGATTCAAATTACATAGAATCTTTTTTTTTTGTAGTATGGAATATTTTTCATGATTTGCAACATTATACAAATCTACAAAAATTGTTAACACGTAACAGAAGTTTCATAATATTTATCATCCCTTAGTTGTATTCCAATATTCAACTTATAATAAAAATCAAACAATATAGTAACAAAAAACTTCACTTGTCTTTTATTATTATAACGTAATTCAACGAGTTTTATATTTTACTGAAATTTTCTATAAAAATAACTATCTAAATTTATTTCGTGCTAAATTTAGATGTGCTTATGAACTTCAAGCAGGATTTCTTAATTTAAAGCTATCTAACAAGGGGTACCTATCTGCTGAACGAGAGTTTAAAAATACAAAAAAGTAACTACAAATTATATTACTAAACAATACTATAAGTGAAGCTTTGAAAAACAATATTTTTTTCACATAATCGGATGATAAAAAAATATTCATCCGAAGTAAAATAGTGAACGAAAACTTTTTTAAAATTTCTTGTAAAAATCTGAAATGTCTATAAACTATATCCTCAATTTCTAAAATCAAATCTATCAAGTAAATAAGGCCTATTTGGAGAATAAGTTTTTCAAAAAACTAACGAAAGCAATTTTTAGCAATACTACTAAACAGTATTTACCTAAAGCAAAACATTTAAAAACAATATTTTTTTAAAATTCATGCATAAATATAGCCTGAAGGTTAACCTTCGCGTTATCTGATAGAGGAAAAAAACATTTTAATTTCTTAAAGAAAAATAATGAAGAAAATCTTACCTAAATTCATTTCTTGCCAAATTTTGAAATGTCTGTAAACTATATGCTTAATTTCTTCAACAAAATCGATCTAGTAAATAAAGCTTTTTTTAAAGAATCTGCTTAAAAAATAACAATCAACTTCTAGCAATATTACTAAACAGTACATTTTCCTAAAACAAAACTTTTAAAAACAATTTTTTATTTGTCAGTTCATACAAAAACAAAGTTTGATGATTAACCTTTACGTAATCTGTTTGAAAAAAAAACAATTTATATTAAGCCAAATAATGAAGAAAATCTTACTTAAAATCATGTCTTACTATGCTCATTACCTTCAATAAACTATATGCTCAATTTCTTAAAAACAAATCTATTTAGTAAATAAAGTCTTTTTAAAAAATCATTATTAAACAAAATAATAACCTAAGCAACTTGTAACAATATTGTTAAACAATACTAATCTCAAACGAAACTTTAAAAAACAATATTTTTTCCAATACATACATAAATAAAGTCTGATAATTAACCTTCGCGTAATTGGATGCGAAAAAAAATAAACAAAAAATAGTCAAAAGCAATAATAAATGCTAGCAATTTAAATTAAAACTAACCAGAACATGTCAATATGCAGGAAAAATCACGAAGCCTAATTAAAATTTCAGAAGGAGCAACTGATAGGAAACGGTAAAAACTGATGATAGTCAGTTGCTATCAGGAGTTCCATAGGGACTGATCTAAATTACGCTTCACATTTTTAGTTTCGTTAATGACCATTAAATAACCCGAGGGCATTTGGAAGAACAGTGAGTTGAGGTCGTTGTGCGTAACGTTAATGAAAAGTTTACTTGAACTTAGGATATCTTGGTTATTTCTCTCTACGTAATTGGTTGCATGATATAATTTAAAATGAGAGATCATTAATTTTTTCATCAAAAGTTCATCAAAAAATACATTTTTTTTCTTCATTATCAGATAAAATAAATTTGTTTTTTTTTCTTCAGAAGTTTTGCTATTAGCTCTTTTATTTTAGAAAAATATTGCTTATTAATGGAAATTAGATTGAATTTAAAATACGCTTAAGCAATTTAAGCGTCGGAACTTATTTTATGAGAACCAAGTTTTATTTTTGAAAACAAAATTTTTCCGAAACATTTCTCAAATAAAAAAATTTTTACAAATTTTGTCAACAATGTTCTCGCTATATGTTATCGTATATCGCATAAGTTATGGCTGTGGCAATCAACTATTCTACAGATTGTCTAGAAGTGCAGATTAGGTAGAGTAATCC
Organism: Parasteatoda tepidariorum; assembly: GCF_043381705.1. Lineage (NCBI taxonomy): Eukaryota > Metazoa > Arthropoda > Arachnida > Araneae > Theridiidae > Parasteatoda > Parasteatoda tepidariorum. The sequence goes on along the minus strand of NC_092207.1, from coordinate 42,537,661 downwards.
GTTAAATTGTCAAAAAATAATTTGTTTCATTTCTCAATTTACTTAGATAATGAGCTAACTATCTAGATAATCTGCACTTTTCAACTGGAAGTTCAAGTTACTGCAATCAAATAATGAACACATTAGTTGATAAAATCAATAACTTTAAGAAAGTGTAATACAAAGAATCAAATATGGCTTGAAATACTATTATTATTAAGTAAATTGACACAAATCTTCCAACTATCCGCCACCATGTGACATCCTGTGGACTATGACGACTGGCCATACTAACGATGGGCAAAAAAAATTCTAAAAACAAAGATTGGGATAAACTACGATGTTTCAAAATGTTTTGTGCTACAAGCTTCGGCGAGCAAATGAAGTATCTCTGCACAAGCGCGATCACGACGCTACTGCCTTATGACGTAACAGACCACTGCGTGGCAGAGGTGGCAGCAAAGAGCTTAGCTATCATCTTATACCAGCTTTCAGTAAATCCATGTGGGTGTGGCGGGGAAGACTTATACCTGCCCTATTAATTAAAACCTGGATAAGGGTAAAGTAAATGTCATGCAATATGTTATTAATTTGTGTATTCCAGATATTTCTTCAATAAAATAACTGATGACAGAATGGCAGTGTTGTTAAAATTCCTAATATTAGTATTTTTTAAAAATAAAATACCCTATGACAGTGTTATCAAAATGCCTAATCTTTGTAACTTTTTTCAATAAAATATCTAATGACAGTGTCATAAAAATACTTAGTATTTTTGTAGCTCAGAGGATAGAGCTATCACCTCCCAATCAGGTTCGAATCCCAGCTATGACTGGTCGATGAAAATGTGTGGTTGCACAGACCACAGTGCTGACGTAAAATATCCTCATTGGTTGACAAACGGATCATGAGTTAGAGTCCCCATGCCACCAGGCTAACCATGGGATGTTTTGATTATTTTCCTCCTCATGTAACCCAGATGCTGCTTAATTCCCTCAAAAAAGTCCTCCACGAAAGCAAATTTCTAGTAATACTTGATCCAGAAGTTCCCTTGTCTTCTGGATAGGATTCAAAATTACAGGGCTATGAAGTTGAACATTAGTAGTCGTAAACTCAAAATTGGGTTGGCTGTTTAACGACGGGAGTAAAATGCCTAATGTTAGTATTTTTTTTTCCAAAAAAATACACAATGACAGTGCTCATTAAAATGCATAATCTTTGTTTTTTTTTCATTAATAACTGTGCTATTGCAATACCTAATATTAGTATTTTTATTTTCAATAAAATTCCTAATTACAGTGCTATTAAAATACCTAATGTTACTATTTTTTTTAATTAACTTCCTAATAACTGTGCTATTAAATTACCTAACGATAGCATTTTTTCAATGAAATACCTAATGATAGTGCTATTAAAATGCCTAATCTAAGTAGTTTTTTTTTTCAATAAAATACCCAAGATAGTACTCAATACATTTAAATAGATAATTAATATTAAATTCTTAAAAATCTCTTGTTCTTTCAAAAATTTCAGATAACGAAATAATTTTTTTTTGTTGTTTCTCATAGTAAACTATTTTTTTTAAATAAAAAAAATAAAGAAAAGCCTTAAGCAACGTAGCATTGTAAAACTAACCCAATTTCGGTTAATTACATATTAAGCAACTAAAACCCACCACCTAACCCATCTTTACCACTTTATCCACAGCCAGTATCGGTCGGTCTCGTTACGGTTCGAATCTTCTTCACGCGTCGAATGACCTGGAGACAGATGATATATCGTAGTGGTTAAGTATCCCGATATTCGCGATATCCTGTTTTCCGTCTAAAAGGGCTTAAAAAGCGAATAGATATGAGGGAGCATGTGTTCCTTAATAAGGGTGTCGTGCCAGGCTCTGATAATTAGTGTCAATTAGTAGACTGACGATGAGCGGGAGCTTCCAGCAATGATAAGCTGACAGCCGGATTAAGGATGACCGCTACGGAGAGGATTGCTCCCCTCATTGGCGAGATTGGGCTAGTTGGAATACATTCCCGAATTTGTTACAGTCAGCATCAAATTGAAATGTTTAATTAATGAATTTTTGAATTGATAAATTTAAATAATTTTTTTAGATTAAAAATAATGATCAGGAAAAAAGTTATTTTGTTAAATTCTGCAAATTTTTCAAAAACAGAAAAAATCTTACTTTTATTCAATTTAATCTACAAAATTCTGGAAAAAAAATTCTAATTATTTTTCTCTAAATATTTTGTAGATTTTTTTTTGAAAACCGAAAAAATCTACCTTCTTTCTGCAATCTAATCTGCATAAAAATGTCATTTAATATTTTTTCCAATACATTATGCAAAATTTTGTAAAGCAGCAAAAATATCTGCATTTAGTCTTCAATTTTATTTACAGTGAAAAAATTTCCTCAATAAACTTGACGAACAATCTGAAAATTTTTTGAAAATTAATTGTAATTTTGTGATCTGCATTTCTCTACTACATTCCCCGTACAGTACACATTTCGTAATTCATATAAATTTTTGAAAAATATTTTCCGATATCTTTTGTTGCTCTTTCCTGGATTAAATAGAATTTTCTAAGACTGTTTTCGAAAGTTTTGCTTTCAGTTTTGTTTCCTCACTTTTTAAACGAACAATATACTATTCGTATTGCTGTTGTGAATTAGTAACTGTTAATTATTAATTGTATTTATTGATTTCATTCTTTTTTTTTTCTTTTTTTTTTGAGTAAGTAAGAAAAAATAAAATAAGTGACATTATGTTGATTCCTTTAATAGTAATAATATTTTAAAGTGCTTAAGTAATATTTTAGTGTTATAATTTTTAAAATGATTGACGACTGATTCGATATCAACTAATGTGTTAATTGTTTGATTGTAGCCACTAGATTTTTTAAATTGTGAAAAATAAATAACATTATGTTAATTTAAGCTTCCAGTACCGTTTACTGTTTTTCCAACGGAGATCTTATTTTCGCTTTAACAAGTGCCTGGAAGGTAATGTGCAGATTGTGTAGGTAATTTGTAGATTTGTAATTTGAGAAAAATGAAACAAATTTTTAGTGCTTTAACAGACAACCACACTCTTTTACAGTGAAATTTCCTTCAGGCTCGAGTACCGCTGTACGAAGCGTATTCTGCTAAGTACTCCCACCGATATTTTAATAATGAGAGTCTCTGGTGGTCACAAGTACAATATCTCGCTCCGTTTGTTTTCATGGTATCATGTCTGTTTATTTGTGTCCGTTGCTTCGCTTCTGTTTCTCATCTTGTTACTTTACACGATCAATTTGAATCTTTTTGTCGAGTAAAGAGGAGTACAACTTTACCCTAATTCGTTGAAATTTCGAAAAGAAAAATGGAAAACTTATCTCTTAGTGAGTCAAATAGCAGTGAACAAGAGAACTTTTACGAGGCTCACGATAATTTTCTTACTAAATCACTTTGTATTCCTTTTATAACAATTTAATGGTTTTGTTACTTCCTGTGAAATATCTTTACATACGAAAGAGCCGCAATGGCTCAGGAAAGTGTTCGCTTTCCAATGAGGCGAACTGGGTTCGAATCCCAGTCAATACGAATTCCGCATCCGGCTTGCACCGAACACAGTGCTGACGCAAAATATCCTCAGTGGTAGACAGATCTTGGGGAGTCCCCTTGCCATCAAGCTAACCGTGGTAGGTTCTCGTGGTCTTCCTCTCCATGTAACGCAAATGAGGTTAGCTCCATCAAAAAATCCACCACGAAGGCAAATTTCTCCCAATACTCGATCCAGGAGTTCCCTTGTCTTCTGGATTGGGTTCAAATTTACATGTTTACGGAGTTTAACATTAGTAGTCCTAAACCCATAAAATTGAGTCGGCTGTTCAATGACGTAATAAAATAAAATACATACGAATATCCTTCTCAAGTAGTCAAATAAGCGTCACCCCAATACGGGTGACGCGTCAGTCAACGTGTTAATGGATCGCTCAAGTTAATCTGCACATCTAAGATAATCTGTAGAATAACTGATTTCTACATTTTCGCTGCAACATATATTTTATTACACTCGCAATGAAATGATAGTGTAGAAAGATTTCCTTAAATTAATTATTAAGTTTTAAGATAGTTCACAGCTTAAAAATAACAATATTTTTAATTGAATTTTTCACTAATTGTAACACTCTACCCTAATAATTACTGTTTACTGTAAACTGCGAGAATAATCACATTATATGTCTACCTTTCTGATTTAATCTCAAATTACACGCGAAGATATGTCCTATTCATATCGGATACGAGCTAACAATGATCATCTCCAGTCATACAATGTCCCTCATGTACAGTACAATGAATATAACGCAATGGCAACTTCAGTGTGGGCAGGTCCAGACTATTCTATACTCCTAACTCCCCTAATCCGAACGATGCGCCCTTTAATGCCCCACTGATGATGCCTGGGTTGTAATCGCCCTCACTATCTCATTCTCTCGTTTGCGCCCCGGACTTTGCCACATAATTACCGGATTATAAAGCCCAGGTCATAAGCTGCATTGTTTGGAGAAATCGAACGATAAAACGAATACTTCCAAAAGAAAAGGCTTTTGAAAAAAAGGAGAGAAAAAAAAACAATTTCTGGAAAAAAAAACTGGTTTGGAAAAGGGAGCAAATGTGTACTTTGTCATTTTGAGACGGGTCGATTTTAATTAAGGACTCGTGGCACATATTTGGAAGCTCATCTTCGGAAGTGTCTGGGGCAAATTAAAAGCCGGATATCTGATGACCACAAGTTGTTCCAGCCGCGACCACAAATTATGAAAACTGGAAAAGTTCAACGATGAGAGAGGAAAAAATGGAGGAGATAAAAAAAAATATGCGAAATTAATTTTGGATTCTCTTAGAGGTTGCTAAAATTAGAGTGAAAGCACAAAATGTTAATTAACCGGGGGCCTATTACCAGAATTTATTAATACACTGTAAGTTGGTATGTTGTTATCTTTCGTTACTTTCTAAAAAACAGAATGTCGGCATTAATGTGTTTGTTATAAATGATCTTGATACACTGTCATGTTGTGTTAAAAACTTAATACGCATTTTATTGTTGAAGGATGATTAATGCTTAAAAAACGTCATTACATGTTTTCTGTTTGAAATTAAGTTTATCCTTTTTTTGCGCGTTGCTTAATGTACATTTGTTGTCATACAAACACATATTAATGACTCGAAAAATGAGCCATATGCTGCTTTTATTTTTTACTTAATATTTATCAAAAAGAAAAGAAATTTAAAGCATAGAAGATGATTGAAATATCAAAAATCTTTATAAATTCTGTGCTTTTTAGTTAGCTAACTGAACATCACTATGTTTACATCATGGCTATTTTAAAGAAAATTATTAAAATAAACCTGACTTAACTTGAGTGTATTTATTTTAATACGCAACGCCATAAAAATAATTGGTAAAAGTTTACAATAGGGCGGCCCCTCTTATTTTGTCAATTTATGTTCGTGTATAGGAACAGGGAAAAAGACTTAAATGTGACATTTTCTAATAATAAGAAATCGTAATAAAAATAATAGAAAAGTGGAAGATAACAAAATAAACGTTTCTTTTACGTAAAAGAGTGGTGTTTTTTCTCCTTTTTTTTTCTTCTGCGCCTTTTACAACTGTACCATTAATATGTAACTATTATGTAAATTATTACTAAAAAATGTTTATTATTTTGTAAAAGTTATTAATAATAAATTCACATAGAGAAATGTTAAGACAAACACGAAAAACTGAATATGCAAAAAGAAGGAACTTATCTGATACATGGTTAAATTGAAATTTCCATTTAAGGTTCAGTAACAAAATACGCATAAATATTATTTGCCACCAATTGAGTTTACAGCGATTCAGTCGTCACTTTCTGACTACTGGCAATCACAAAAAGTCGAAAAAGATATGCTACGTAAAATGTTGAAATTATTTTGTATTGGAAATGCTTGTTCTTTTCTTTCTTCTTTTATAATGCAAACGCCCAAAAAATCTTCATGCGAATTGGTTTTAAAATTCACTTTGTTCTACATATAAACTTTACGCAGAATAAGACATAACAAAAAATTAAAAATATAAAACATAAATGACATATAAGTTTAATAAATTTACTCCTTTCAAAGTGGATGAAAATAACTTCCAATCAAAATTCAACATAAAATATACTAACTCCCTTAATCACACTATCTTTATTCTTTGCTACAGACGATATTACCAAACATCCACTTCAATACACCTAGAAAACATCGTTTTCTTAAAACACAAGCGTCCCCTAGCGATTCTTTGTCGAAGCTCACTTCTTTTTTAGGTGAACGACATCGTTCTATAGTAGTCAATAAAATAAAACGCGTCCCCAATATCCTATCTCCAAGGGGGGGATTTGGGGCGATGTGGTGACACTTTTCCCCTCATATTTAGACGAGCAGAAGAGACGAATGACGAGCCAAAGAGGGTCTCTGAGAGACCGATATGTGTCTTGCTAGGGTTGCTGAAACGACTCTCTTTCTTATTCCCTTTATCGCCATTCCCTTTTGAATGAACGAATCGCCAAGATATAAACTATATAGGCGGTTGGTATCTTGCTTTTGATTTTTTTCTTTTATCTCGAATATATTCTTGTTTTTTTTTACTTGAACGGATAAGTTTGTAATTTTATATGTAAGTATACCATTGCATGGGTGAACTACTAAGGAAAATTTTGATATTTTATTGAAATGATTTAATTTACATTTTCAAATGTGTCAAAATATTCTTTAAATTGGATTGGGAAAAGTTTTAATTTAGTTTTGATGCTGAGGTTAAATTTTACACAAAAAAATTGCGTTTTATTTTGCATTTTTTAAAAGAAACTTCCATTTGTATGAATTTTTTATAATTAATTGAATGTTAACTTTGTCAAAAATACTTTAATGTATAAGTTTACTTTAAATGAAACTTTAAATAAGTTTCCCTTAAAAAACTCTCCTGTTAATTATAAATATTAATTATTAATAATTTTTGACGCGTAATTTTTTCTTCTTTAAATAAAATGACTATTAAAAGTAAGACGGAAAATATTATTACTATAATTATATTGCTCATGATTTGTATTTATTACCTGTGAAATTGCGAAAGGGTGGTATGTACGATATAAGAAAAATCAAGCGTCAAAAACTTTTAAAACATGCATGAATATCTAACCAGGTATTAAACATGTAGAGAATATTGAAGTTAAAAGTGCTAAAAATAAAATGTCTCGATAAGTTAAGTTAACCATAACTAAAATACAAAGGCTTTTTGGTTAATCACTAGATTTATATGTCAATTAATCACAACACTGTTAGATATATTTTGATTAATCGTTTTGAAGCATTAAATATTTTGAATGATGTAAAGCTATCTTTTTTTTTTCATTTTTGAGAGAAAATATCGTGCTATATTTCTGAATTATTAGTTTCTACAAAATTACTATAAGATAAATTTTTGTACTGAAGATACGAACACAATCATCAATTCATAATCACTTAACTCATCAATCAAGGTTATTCTTGCTTATAATTTATTTCTTATTAAAACATCTTTCACACCCTCAGCAAAATATAATCAAACTAAAAAAAATCGATTATTTAAATTTGTTGATTAAAGTACCTATTGAAATTCAATTTTTTTTTCAACATGCAAAAAAATTATAATTGAATTTTTTTTTTTACAAATTTGAAAAGTGTTCATTAAAATATATTTGTCTTATAATTTATATAAAATTTAATTAAAGTAACTTAAACCATTCGTTTTTATGATCTATACGATAGAATTTTGTCCCGTGATAAAACTAAAACGTTGAATATAGTTATTATCTCAAAACTCAAACCCACTCACTATTACTTAACTCTTTTTCCTGAATCCCATTTTCCATCCAGATGCCTTCTTTAATTCAATTAACTCAGCAGAGCTTTACTAATCGTTCATTTTATGCCCGATTTAATCGCAGCTAAAAATTTTATTTCGAATTCTCTCCTTCAATTCCCAGAGGCCCACTTGGTTTCTCTGCAACAGCCTCGTTCTGGCATCTTGTTAATGACAATCTGCGATCCGAGAATTTTAATCCTTTTATTGGAATCCCCGCACGAAATTCTACGTTTCGATCAACGCATGACCTACGATTGATTTTTGAAATCAATGACAGAAAGAGAAATTGAAGCTGATTATTAGTCAAAACTGGTTGACGTCATGGGATTAGTTCTTTCCAACGTTTCAATTTTAAATATTTTTGAGGAGACAAAAACGAGTGGTTTTATATAAATATTTACGTAGGGTGTTCTGTAATAACTACCCTTAATATAAAAAAAAAAATTTTTTATTAAAATCAAGTAAATAAGTTATGCTTATTAAAATTCTTCAAGTGCGAAAGAACAAAAATGCTTTCGAACTGTGACAAATCGTTATTGGGGTCTAGAAAACCAAAGGAGGTATTAAAATCATCAAGAAGCTATTTATTTTATTAGTAAGCTTTCGACTTTTGGTTGGAACCTGTTTAGCCCCTTAACGATCGGTAAATTTACAAGAAAACGGTCATAAAAGTGGCTATTTTTTTGGCTTTTGTATTTGTATTACGTATTTGATTAGTGCTGCAACTAGTTTAAAATAAACTAACTATCTACAATTACCTTAAATATCCTGTTACTGCCATCAGGTGTGTAAAAAGAGAAATAAAAGGTTTTCCGGGCAAAAGATATTAATTAGTTTTATTCTTATTGGCGCGTTACTACTGAACACTCCAGCCCGTAAATATCACGGGAGCGAGAAATAGCTGGCGAAAACTCACTCCGTCATTTTCACGGGAGCGAGAAGGAAGGGGTTAACTCATTTGTGCAAAATTCGCTTTTAGTAGGATGGTTCTTCTAGTTAAAAAAATGGCAGTACAAGTGTTTCATTATTGATTATTTTTTTTTTTTTTTTGCCAAAACAAGATAGTCCTGTCTACTTAAAATTATATTTATATTTTTATCTGGAAACAAAACATGGAGCTTTTTTTCATAGTTTTTAGTGAGTAACAGAAATAAATATCCACATTGGTATGAAAAAAATAGGTAGTACAACTTTTTTCATAAGCACCTGGTGCATAATGTGAATCAGTGCAGATTTTGCTACTACAGACAATTTGTCTCCGTTCTTTATTACTTTTAGTTTCTATTTTAGATTTTTTTCCATTTCAATCTCAATGTTACCCTGAATGACTTTTGATATCCTGAACAACTTTTCATACCAAATATACTTTTGATATAATGATCAGAATTTTTACGTACTTGGACAAAACCTCAATGGTTCCAGGGGGTGACCCGAAACATGCTTATTAATTAGTGCAGATGATATTTTAATTTACGGAATCAGATATAAAAGCGTATCTTCTCTGAATAAACATGCCTTTCTTCTATCGGTTTTAGATTTCTGATCCTCAAACTATACCACTAGAAAATAACCGCTATTTGGGAAATATGGTTTCAATAGTTTGGTCAGAGAGCAGTCCAGACTTAGTGGCTAATTAGTAATTTTTTGTGTGCATATTTTACCATATCTCAGGAATCAAACAATTTTGTGCTCAATAATAAAGTTCATTTATCCAAAGACAATTCCATGCAAAAAAATATATATATTTAATAACTATTTATTATTTTTAATTTTTTTTAATGATAATCGAGAAAGTTGTGAATTATGAGAGAATTCTTAAGGAATGTACTTCTATATGTCAAATTACAAAATTTGAGCTAAATACGTTAATGAGAAATTGAAAATTTTTAAAAAAAATTGCATATTTAAAATTTGATTTCTCGGGTACTATTCGACCGATTTGCTCTAATTATGTCATTATGAACTAAATTATTTAGTTCAATATGTTTTTTTCTATTTTCCGCATCGTACTTCAAGTACCCATCCAGGTTCTTGTTTCGGTTGTCATACCCATACCGAAAGTGTCACTTGAGGACACTCTGTATGGGTAAGACCGATGGATAAGTCGCCAAATCATCCCTCCCGTTTGCTTACCGTTCAATGTGTTATCGTCTTCACACTTGGCCGAAGAATATCTCAGTTAAAAGACGAAAAAAAAAAGTATCTCCTCGACATCATCGAATGTCTTGTTTCTCTGAGAACAAACGACCTCTCGAATAAAGGTGTCGGTCTAGAAGATATCTCTTCCCCCATCCCTAAATCTTTTTTTTTTCTCTTCTTCTTTTTTCTCCAGCATCATTTTGGATGCACGCCAGCGGGTAAAAGAGGGATGCGGAGGATGAATCCCTTTGTCTTTTTTGCATCCATTCTCGTCTGTGAAATTCTTCCTTGAACAGCCTTTTCAGTGTTCGAAATCGTCTGCCGATATGCAAGAGCGAACCATAAGCAGCGAGGAAAATTTATTCGAAGATGCATATTAGAATCTTGGAAAATAATTTGTATGCCAAAGTTATTACATTTTTACTACTGGCCAGTTGTAACATTCGTAAAAGTGGCCACTTTTTAAAATATGCACGAACTTTTTAAATTTTAAACTATTAAAAAAAAGTGATGATGTTAATTATGTATGATGTTTATTTTAAGACATTTCATTTGAATCTTTTCTCAAATATTGGTAAACATTACTTTCGGTAAAAAATTACATTTTTAAAATTAAAATATAAGGAAAATCGTGAAATAAAGTATTATGTTCTGAGTATTTCAAAATATTCTTAATTAGTCCATATTTATTTTTTAAGGAATACCACTAATAAGCTGCACATGGGGTGCATTTTTGGAAAAAAAGTGGTGATTGTAATATGATTTTTTTTACAGCCGTTTGTTATATTTAGTCGCCTTGTGGCCACTGGTGACCGTCAGTTTTACCCTATACTTTTAACTTCTCATTTTCCAAATTCGAAGGGCTAATTCTAAGTTTCACTTGCATTATAGCTCTACTAAAAGGCAAATGTCGCAATTCTAACATTTTATTTTTTATGTATTTTGTCTTAAATTGGTTTTATTTATAAAACTTGAAAGAAAAAGAATAATAATTTACATTTTATGCTATAAATTTTTATGGTTACATTAAAAGTTTTGTTGTAAAAAATACCACTTTTTGAAGCCTCTTCTGTAAAATTCAGCATTGAATTAAATCAATTTTTTTCTAAGTTTGAGAAAAGTTATTGATTTCTTCGCTATATCTAAATTTGTATAATCCTTTTTAACGCAAGTAAAATTTATTTATTTTATGAAAAAAAAGTACTTTTTACGTCATGCGATAGCATTTTCAATCTGATTTTATTTTTTTTAAGGAAATTAGTTAGATGATTTGAAAAATATTTAGTAATGACCGCTCTTAATGTGTATTTTTAGAACCGTCAAGGAAAATGGAATAATAAAAAAAAGCATTTAGGACTACATTATGTAACTACAATATTTACATACATGCGTAATAATTACAACTACTTTCATAAATTTCAATAATACCTATAAGCAAGGGAAGAATTCCATCGAAATCTAAAAAAACCTTTACTGAAAAGTAGACTGAAAACACCAAAACCAATTTGATTGCCTGACGAAATTTGGTGTTTCTAATAATTGCCTTTTTGTAGTTTGTTTATTGAAATAACTCCCCTCATCACAATGTCTAAATATATGTATATATACATATATATAAACTATTTTCCAAATTTAGACACCTAAACGATGTATTAATCTCTAAAATTTCTGGGGAAGGGTCAAGCTTATATTGATACAAAACGCTTAATTTGTTATTTCTTCTGAATTGATTTTTTTAATGGTGCTCTTAACAATTATTGTGAAAGTTATAAATGTTCAAGTTCTATAATGGAAGCTTATTCAGCGTTGACCATGATTATCTGAATATAATATGTTATTCAATAAAATAATTACGTAATTTTTTTTAAAAAATTGTCACGGAATACGGATGTGCTTACTTACTTAAACTTATTTTAAAGAAATATAACAATAAATAACAACTCTTTTCTTTATTATATCAATTTCCATTATTCCAAAAGTCTTGCCAAATTGGTATTTTTTTAAATAAAATTTTAATTTTTTCTTCAAATATTGAAAATACTTGCCCCATGCAAAGCATAGTCAAATTTTTCTACAAGATAAACTATATATCTTAAAACTAAAGCTTTGTTTTGAGTTTATAGTTCTCAAACTGGTTTTTTTTATTCATTTTGCTTGGCGAAAGGGCTTCATAAAATACCCCTAAAAAAATCTTGCAAACAAAATTCTAAAATCAGCAGACCTTGTAATTAAGTACGTTCTTAATGAAAACAACTTTTATTACTTTTAAAATATATCGTCTTAACACAATCTTGCAGGCGACATTAAAAAACCAAACTCTGCAATGGCTCTTTCTACCGTACCTGCAATGGAAGAGGTGATGAAGTGCTAGGGGGCTCTTTAACCTTAATGAAGGGAAGAAGAAAAAAATATATTTAATAAAAAAAAAGAAGAAAACTCGTCTTTGTAGGAAGCAAACAAAAGCGTATGCAAATAAGCTCTTTTCTTCTATCCCGTACACAATAGCTCCTTAGATTTTACCACATAGCACTAATGGAGCTGATAGCTGTTAATGCGATCCTTTTCAGATAGGCTTGTTGCCCAATTGATTTTGCGTTATTTGATTTTGAAATAATCGCTATTTTTTCATGGCCGGCTTATGTAAAAACGATATATATGCTTTAAAGTTTTAACGAATTACAAATATCGTCTGCTAAAGAAGTTTATGAGTTATGAATTGTTTAGTTAATTTTATAAATAGTTCCACGTATAATTTTTTTTAAAAAGGATTTTTTTTATTAATATATATTTTGATAATATATGTGATTCTTTTCAGATAGGCTTGTTGCGAAATTGATTTTGCGTTATTTGATTTTGAAATAATCGCTTTTTTTCCAATGTTCTTATGATAAAAACTGTCTATATTCTTTGAAGTTTTAACGAGTTACAAATATCGTCTGCTAACAAAGTTGTTTTTGAGTAACGGATTTAGTTGAATTAAGAAATAATTCTACTCATAATTTTTTTAGAAAATGCTTCTTTTTTATCTAATATTTCTTTTGATGATAATGTATGTGATCCTTTTCATGTAGGCTTGTTGCCCAATTAATTTTCATTGTTTGATTTTGAAATAATCGCTCTTTTTCCACGGCAGGCTTAAGCAAAAAACTATCTATTTGCTTTTAAGTTTTAATGAGTTACCAACGTCGCCTGCTAAAATATTTGTTTTTAGTAACGAATTATTTAGTTAATTTAAGTAATAATTCTACATTTAATTTTTTGTCCTAAATTGTTTGTTCTAAAATTGAAATTCTAACACATTTTTCGCTAAATTGTGAATCCAACAATGATTTTACATCAATTTGTATTAATAATATTAGGTTATCTTTTTTATTTATTTATCTTGTCATTAGAGTTCAATTTGTCATACATTTACAAAATTTTTGTTGTAATGAACGATTTAAAACTCGTTTTTATAAATAAAAAGTGTTCGGAGTTTATTGAGAGAAGGCAGGTTATAAACGTAATGCTTCCCTTTGTAGTAAGTATATTAAATATTTAAAAATAAAGTTTTAAAAAATTGTTCAAACCTTAAACACACACATCATAAAAAAATATTATTTTACTATTATTATATAGTGAACACAACATTAAATTACTAAAAAAGGAGACATAATTTCTTGTTCTTTTCATTCCTTCCTTACACTTGTCATGGATTAACAATTCTTTCTTTAATTAACTAATCCTCAATCTTGCTATTTTTTGTAATTAACAGAACAAAAAATTTAAAATGAAAGTTTTTTGTTTCTTGTTTCATTTATTTTGTCACTATGAAATTAAAATTAACGCACTCTTGTTGAATTCTCAGTTAGCTTTTCACAGAATTCGTTCATTTTTAATTAAAAAAATATCCTTAAACGCATCAGTTGATGGTTTTTATTTTCTTAAAACATAGTTTTCATTTTCTGTATTCAACAACCATTTGCCATGGTGGGGCTTTTTTTCTGATAATTTGATACATATTTTAAGAAAATAATTAAAAAGTGCTTTACAAGATTCCAACATTTTTTTTAAAATTGAATTGAGTTTAAAGTAATCAAAAATGTGTTTTAATATATACTGTGTCATTTTTTCACTCTATGTATTCTAAACTTTTTGTTTAGTTTTCTCAGAGAATTTATAAATACGGGTTTACGACATTATGTTCCTTAGTGAATTTTACTCCTGTTTGTTTTTCCGTTTTCCTCCGACTTATGTCTTCCTGCATCGTTTTATTTATCTCTTTTTTTTTTACCTTGGGAATGTAAGATCGTTCCTGTTTTCTTGACTGAATAGCTCTAATTATTGTTTGTCTGGAAAACCGCTTTCGAACCATATTACTTAATAAAAGAGTGATGTAATTATACCATAAATTCTTCTTCATTTTTTACTAGATTCCTTCACTTCACCCAACAAAAGCCAAGTATCTATCCTCGTTTCTCAATGCTTTATCTTTTTAGAACCATGTTAGGAATAGCAAATAATTTTGACCCCGATCAGACTACGTGGACAGCACCTGAGCTGGCATCTATCTTTCCAAATTACTACGCCACAACCGACTAGATAAATTTCAGCCATTTTTTTTACTGTCTTAGCCTTGCTGTGTACACACTGCTTAATCGCTGTCAGAATTTAACTCGTGACCCCCAGTTCTCCACCAATCAGATATGTTCATAAAAAAAAATTTCTTTAACACTTATTGCCGATGATGTTATTGTCAATATTTTCTGCTATTATCAACAACGCATGGACTTTTTACTCCCAGTTTTTCTTCTTCTTTTTTTTTATGTTTTTATACTATTTTTCGTGTATTATCGTTCGGAGACAATTTATTGCTTACTTCTACTTTTTTCTATTTTATTACATCCATTGTTATCGCTTCACACCTGCAGAAATAAAACGTCTATGCACATAGGGTATTATATTCATTCTATTTAATTTAGCTATTTAAATTCATTTACGAGTAATTACGTTTCGACGTTCATTTTAATTTATTTTTAAACACCCTAAAAGTACTTTCTCACCCACTATTCATTTCAATACTACGAAATTAAGAATCGCTTTATTTTTATTCAGATTTCTTTCGTTTTAAAATTTTTAAACAAGTTCCTATTTTGAAGACCTCTGTTGTTTGATTTCTGCGTAAAAACGCCCTCTAGTTTCGAAACTTTTCATGTGTCGCCTCTTTCTGCCCCAGTCCATCGGCACGCGAATGGTTAATTGATTCTTCAAAAGATTTATTTCCATCCTCATATCTAAAGGGTGTTTTGTCTCTCGAAGAAAAAATAAGTTCTTATTAGCATTGTGGTGACAGGCGCTGAAAGCAAGACAGATTATTGCTTTTCAATGGTGCAACCTCGTCTTTCCTCGACTCTCATAAATATCCGGTCAAAAAAGAACATTTATTTTTTCATTCCTTTCGAAATTCTTATTTCATCTACTAGCTGAGTCAGAATAGTTTGAAAACAAATCAACACCCGAGCAGCCTTTGCAGCAACTCGGTGTGTTTTTAACCTTAAGTTTTTTTCTTTTTTGTTTTTTTTTTTTTAAATTTTGTCTNATTCCTTTCAAAATTCTTATTTCATCTACTAGCTGAGTCAGAATAGTTTGAAAACAAATCAACACCCGAGCAGCCTTTGCAGCAACTCGGTGTGTTTTTAACCTTAAGTTTTTTTTTTAAAGAAATTTTGTCTGGAATGATTAATTTGTCTAGAATGTTCAACTGTCAACTATCAAGATTTGGACTGCTTCTTAAAATAAATATTTAGTTTGTGTGCTAGATTTTTTTTTCTGCTAGTGATAATAGTTGTGAATTTTTTTAGCATTTCGATTATGGCACTTTATCCGCATTACTCAACAATGAGAGAAACATTGTAGAAATGATGAATGGCGCCATTGGTGTAAATATCAGAGCTGTGGAGTAGGTAGTTGAAATATTCGATTCCAACTACGGATTTTCCTTCTCTTAGCTCCAACTCCGACTTATATTCCATTAAAAATTCCACCAAATAATAGAAATTATTAAGTAATTTTGTATTTCATATAATTTTATAAGCCGGTGTTGAATAGCCGACACAATTCTGATTTACGACTATCAATGTTCAACTCCGTAGCCTTGTAATTTTGTGTCCAAACCAGAAGACAAGGTCCTTGATCGAGCAATGGAACAAACTAGCCATTGTGGAAGACTTTTTGACGAAACTAAACAGATTTGCGTTACACGGAGAAAGAACTACAAAAATTTCCCGCGGTTTGCTCGATGGCTAGGGGATTCCAATCCATAAATAATCCACAACTGAGGATATTTTATGTCAGAGATGTAGTCAATGCGAGCGGGGAGCAGAATTCGTATCAGCCAGCCATAGCTGGAATTCGAACCTGGATCTTCTGATGGTGTGACGAAAGCTCTATCCTCTGAGTCACTATGACTCACTATTAAATAATTGTAAATTTTAAATTATCTGTTATTATTTTTGTGTGCGATTAGAGAGTTTAAAATAGTTTAGAAACACTTCAACACCTGAGCCACCTCTGTGCATTTTTAACCTTATGTTTTTATTAATTTTTTTTTTTAATTTTTGTCTGGAATGATTAATTTGTTTATAATTTGGAACTGTCAACTTTGATTATTCGAACTATTTCCTAGCATAAATATTTGTTTAGTGTGCATTTTTTAATCATTTCTATTATGCCACGTTATCTTCATTACTCAGCAATGAGGGTAATAATGTTGAAATGATGATCATTGTCTTAAATATTAGAGTTATGGAGTCGGTAGTTGAAGTGCTTGACTCCAACTTCGAACTTTCCTAAAAGCCTAATTTCAACTCCAATTCAAACTTAAACTCAATTATAAATTCGATTAAATAATAGAAAAGTAATAAGTCTATTAAGTAATTGTTAATTTTAAATTTTTTGTTTCAATTTCTTATATGCGATAAGAGAATTCAGAATAGTTTGAAAACAAAGGATCCGACCAGCGTTTGCAGCAACTTTGTGCATTTTAATCTTCGAGTTAAAACAGCTTTTCAACGTAATGCCATTGAACGAAACATTAACAATCATAATTATTCAAGACATTCCTATACCCTTTCATAAATTAAAAAAAATTCTTACATGGTTACAGTAGTTATTAGTAATTTCGCTATTTGTTAACATGTTTTAGCAAACATAATTTTCAAAGTATTATTTCATTTAAATATCACAATTATTTAAGGCCATATACCGTATCATAAATTAAAAAAATTATTGCATTGCTACAGTAATTATTAGTAATTATGGTCTTATAACTTAAAACGTGTTATACACCGAAGAGCCTATTAAATACGGTGATATGATCTTTCAGATCTCGGGGTTTCATTCATTACAAAACGCCTTTAACATAAAATATATTTAATAACAAGAAGGATGATGATGATGTTACAGTGTTATGGAGGAAAACTGTGTAGAAAACTGATTTTACATTGCTGCGCAGAGCGCCATCTATTGAGTATTAGAAATAATTAATATGGAGAAATAAATAATATTAACAGAGCCATTACATTATGACCACCCTCCATCTATAACAATGGGGTCGCCCAGGTTTTCATGGTTTCTCGCCCAGAAACAATGTTTTCATGGGACACATTAGGACCCATAATGCTCATAGAACAATCCCTGACGTCTGTAAGCTACTTGAACATAGTTGCAGACCAGGCTCACCCATTCATGGCAACAGTTTTTCCTGCGGGGGATGGTGTTTACCAACAGGATAATGCACCATGTCATAAGGGTCGAATCGTTGAGGAACATTCCAGTGACTTTCAAGTCATGTCTTGGCCCCCAAATTCACTTGACCATAATCCAATAGAGCATTTGTGGTCCTATTTGGAAAACCAAATTCGTGTTGCCACTCTATCCCCTCGCAATGTGAGGGAATTTCAGGACCAGTTGATGAGCGCTTGGTACCAGATACCTCAGACTACTTATCAGCACCTTGTGGAATCAATGCCACGGCGGGTGCTAGCAGTTTTGAGGACTGAAGGCGGTCCTACATGTTATTAGCAGGGTGGTCATAATGTAATGGCTCTTCGGTGTATGTCATTATGTTTTAAACATACATGGCATTATTCATTTTCAATTAAGTAAAACTTTATGCCAATATTTTTTATTCTAACCAATGACAAAGTAATCATTTTCTTTGATGCTAATTTTTTTTGATAATTTATCTTAAATCTTTAAAAAAAAATACCAAATGCAAGAATAATAATGATCTATATAAATTTGTTTTGTCTGTATCACAAAATAAATAAACAAAAAAGGAACGAAAGAAATTTCGAGAAAAGGATTTTATTTAAACTTTTCCTTCCCTTTTTCGCTTTTAAAGTAAAGATGAAAGAGATTGAAAATGAAGAAAAAGAATAAAACAGATTCCTGGATCTATTTGTGTCTTGGCACTAAAATAAAAATAAGGAGAAAAAATTGAACCCGGTTTAAGGAAAACGGAATGGGATTCGGAAGAGAGAGAGAAAAAAAAAAAGACTGGAAATAGGAAAGCGAAAACAGGTACTGACCAATAGCTCTGCCAATCCCCTGTATTTTTACAGTGACAGCTACGATTGGGTCATTGTGACTCTTGGAGTTGGCCACGTTTTCTTATCTGACAACGGGGCAAAAATACGCGTGTGGAAATAAATTGCTTTTTGTCGCACACTGGGAGATACTGGGGGTTAGGCCACGGTGAAATTTGTTTACTTTTCTCAGACGGAGATATGGGTGAAAAGTAATAAAAAAGTGGCTTTATATGGGAAATGTCACAGACCTGTCACCAATCATGATAGAAGTAGATATGTCTGTGTATTGTCCCCTATTTGAAATATCTCTCCATGTGAATTTAAGAATATTGGAACGATAGATCTAATTCTAAACGAATATGAGTTCATATAATTGAAGACGAAGTTTTGACATCCTGTATCCGTAGATACTTTATATTATAATAACTAAACTAAACTCAGTGGCGCGACAGCCCATAAATGGCCAAGGCCTATTGTGCCCATCTCTGTTTTCTTGACCTTTAGGCTCTGGAGTGCAGGAGTAGATGTTCCGGTTAGGTGGTCAACCCAACGCGGAACCCCCAGTGTTTAGTTTCCCAGCATGCTTGGTACTCATTTTATTGACCTACTGAAGGGATGAAAGACTGAATCAACCTTGCCCGACCCGAGGATCGAACCAAGGACCTGTGCCACGACAGGTCCTTATAATAACACTCTTAAGAAAAATTTTAATGTTGACAGCTGGGCACATTAACTATTAAGCACAGGAAGTATTTCTGCTCTCCATACTTAACTCCGGACAGTTAAGCATCGGGAATTTTCCTCATTTATTAAGAATAAATGAGTCATTATTTTAATACTTTTCCTTTAATTTTATCCATTAATTTTTTTTCTATTGAACCTAGTTACCCATTGTTAAATGTTTACTCTTTATTCACCAAATTATTTTTAAAAAATTATCGCAAATGTACGAGACTTTTTTTGTCTCATTAAAAAATGTCTATTTTAAACTTCGGCAAATATTTTTTTAATATTCAATATTTTCTAATTTTTCATGAAATTTTTAATTTTGGACTTACACCACATTATAAAATTTGAATTAGAGCTAAACATTTAATATTTTGTTTTATAACTAGTTGAAAAAGCTAATGAATCAAAAAAATATATGAAAGATGTATTTTCAAAATTGATCGAGAATTAAAGCGGAAAATTGACGAATCATAAAATGGCAACCTCGAATGAAATATCAACAGCTAAATTGTTCCAAGAGTGATATGCAACTTCAAATAATTGTGTGTTGTTAACTAATGATAAACGGAAAGTCATTAGAGTATGTGTTACAGGGACGGATAAATTCGGATGGGATGTTTTGTTCTGTTTCAATGCAATGTAGAAAAATGTATAACTGGGACTTAAAAGTCAAGTCGATATATAAAGGATTATGGTTCTAAGAATTTTTAAAACTTTTTCAAAGTTCAAGTTTGCATAACATATTAAATTCAACCATGTATCTGATCAAGTTAAACCATACTGCAAGGTAATGTATATTTTGAACTAAAATGCAGTTCCACGTGACACCATCATGTTGAGATTGCAGCAGCCTTATTAAGAAACCCCTATTAACAAGATTTTAGATACGTTACTAACTGAACCGTTCATTCTACTATTTATAAACATGAGTTCTGTTTATTTACAATGCAGTCTTATCTCAATGGTGATTTCAAGTATAAAGAAAGAATAAATAAAGTTATATTCTTCCTTTGAAGGATTGGGAAGACAGACAGGTCTAGGGTTTCGATAGCCCTGGGTAAAAGGAAGCATATGAGCTATATTTTCAACTTTCTTAAGATGAAACATGCTGAAATTTTGAAAGTGACACAAGTTAAAACTGTAAAATATTACAAACTAATGAGTATGTAACATTGAAAAATATAATTACAGTTATAATTTATATTAGTTTTAATTATATTAAATTTTTGAAAATATTAAGAGTCACGAATTGTTTTAATTTTGAAACTTAACTTGGGAGAGCTAAGGAATTAAACTGATTTTTAAGTGCTTTAAATCTCTTCAGCCATGGGCAATCTTCTAGTTTACCTCCACTTTTTAGACATTGTCCCAGTAGAAGAGTTACCAAAACTGGAAAACACCCCCATTTTTCTTATATTTCTGCATAGATATGTAGGATTATCTACTCAACACAATAAATGGTTAAAAAAAACCTTGTCGAATTGTGAGCAGTCTATAGTACAAATTAGGATTGATAGTACAAATTAAGTAGAAAGGAAAAAACCTTTCAGCCGCTGAGAACACATTTATAAACCTATTCAAACTAAAAATTAGTAAGTCTTATCTTAGTATTATAGTATATATACTAAACATAATAATCAACTTTTTTTATCTATTAGTCCTTTTTAAGAACTTATAGTTTCAAATACAAAGAAATGAAACATTGCTTCTCTTTCGATATTGGATGTCAAAGCATATGAAAAACGTATGTCGAATTTTATGTGTGCGAAAATCGAGGGGATAAATCTGTGGTAATGTTGACATGGTTGTTACATTGACAATTATTTTCCTTACATACAGCTTTAAAATTGTACTTCTTTATGCTGAAACTTAGAAAGATGTGTCAGAAATAAAAAATTGTGTATTTTCTTTTTTAGCTACTCCAGCAGAGACCGAACCTGATGTTGCATTGTATGTGGGAGTATTCGTTGCTGTGGCTGTTTTCGTGGTCGTAGTTATAGCCATGGTCATGCTTGTACGTCGTATCAAGGGTCGAGATCCTTGCATGTATAGGGGAGCTGGTACAGGTAAGATCTCCTCTTGGTGATTATACTTCTAGATAAATAACTGAGTAAAAGAGCATGTCAAGTTCTACTTAGTCTCCAGATTATCTAGTTAAAGAGAAAGTTATTGTTCGCTGTAAATAGAGAAACTCACTATATTCTGGTAAAACCTAAATTAAGGTGGGTTATAACTGAAGAAGTCGTTTTGTTGTACATATGCTTCTATTTAGTTTTCTTATACTCAAGAAACATCACTTTATATTTTTTCATTACACTCTTCAATTAACATTTGCTATACAATTCTAAACTAAGCTGTATAAGAAATAATGATTTATATTCTGAAAAAATTTACATAAATTGATCGATGCCATCTTCATTTTCCATATCTTAACAATCCAGAATGAGAGGAAACCTACGGAATTAGACATTTTCAAGTTGGTGTAACTAGTAAAAAAAATTAGCAGGTGCAGTAGATAGTTAAACTGCATTTTGAATCAAGAGCCACAGTTTTCCGCAGAAATTCTTGAAACTTACATATTTGGGAGGGTAGAATTCTTAATTTACCAAATAAAATTTCAATTTTACCGGATCCTAATATTTTTTACATTTAATAAGCATTCAAATATCTCATCTCTGTAATTGAATGAATATTATTTACGATTTTATATTTTTAAATTTACTAAAAGAACGCTCATCTTAGGCGGCATTTTCAAAAACATATTTTAATAAAAGACAGTTTATTTGTTAAAAGCAAAATTTTTTAAATCCAGACTTCACTTAAGTTGACGTCTTTTCCATTGCTTAAGTCACAAAGTATTTCTAAAAATTCCTGAATACTCAAATTATGAAAGTTTTATGGAGATCACAATAACCTACAGTTTAGGCACCGATATTGTTGATTAAATTGTACTATTTTGTTGGTTTTATAAGCACCATTATTTTTTTTTCAAATAGATTAAAGTCTTATGGTGTAAAAAATAAAGTATAGACATCTGTGACAAGATTTTTTACACCATAAGACTTTTTTTTTCTTTCCTCCAAGCCCTGAGCATGTACCTAGGTTATGAAAACCCTTAACCATATAGCCCAGGACTTGGCCGCTTGTCCAGCTCCACTCCAGCCTAAATAACATAAAATTTAAAAAAAAAATTTAGAAATTAAAAAAAAAGAACAGATTTTACTGAAAGTGTGGAATTTAAGAAGAAATTAGACAAAAAAAATATTATACATGTGAAATGGGAAGTTATTAAAATTTTAATAGATAGTCATTATCCGCTAAGAAGTTCATTACTGTTATTAATCTATTATTTAAAGTATTGTTAGTAATAAAAGTTTTCTGCCAAATTTCTAAATTTGTTGGGCTAGGTTGACGACTATGCCAGGAACAACTAGTGAAATAATGTTCAGGCGAACCTTGTTGGCCGCAGGTGCGAAGATCAGTATCTGTTATATGCAGGTAATTAAAGAAGGTTGGAAATGGTCCATGACCCGTCAAGAACCAGATGACTTGTTTTGGAGGAATTGTTTTGAAAAAAGTAACATTGTTAATAATTTTGAATAGACGTCTGCCTCTGTCTGAATTATTCCATTGAGATTGCCATTTTGTTAGAAGAGAATCTTTAATACGTCGTTTAAGATATGAAACTGGAAGTGGGTATACATAATTTTTCGGTTGTCTCGTAGATTGTTTAGCTAAATCATCTGCTTTTTCATTACCTACTCTATTGCTGTGTGCTTTAATCCAGGAAATTTGAATTGATGTGTGTTGTAGTTCTTGTTGAATATCAAAAGAAATTCTATTACTTGTGCCAAAATCAAGTATTGATGATATTGATGATTTTGAGTCTGACCAGATTACATAAGTATCGTTATTATTGAACACCATAAGACTATATTTTTTACACCATAAGACAAAATATAAGACAAAATTAG
The DNA here is from genome assembly GCF_043381705.1 of Parasteatoda tepidariorum. Taxonomy (NCBI): domain Eukaryota; kingdom Metazoa; phylum Arthropoda; class Arachnida; order Araneae; family Theridiidae; genus Parasteatoda; species Parasteatoda tepidariorum. The sequence goes on along the minus strand of NC_092207.1, from coordinate 42,514,354 downwards.
AACGACCTATTTATAAATATCACATTTTGAATAGCACTAAGATTAGCCGAAGTTGTGAAGCGTTACACTTTTACTGTCTTAAAACTGATTAATTTATTTAATAAAGAACATGGTTTAAAAATTTGCAGACAAAAGTCTAAAGAATCAATATAATTTTTAAAAAAAGAGCATGTTGACTAAGTATCAAGACAATAAAGATGAACACAAAACGGTAACTAAAAAAATATTCCTGTTTAAATAAGTGAACCTATATTACTAGTTAAGTATTTGACTATATTAAAAGCATCTCACGTGAATTTACAAAATCAATTCCTAATTCTGAATATTTTAAAATATCACAACACTCAACAAGCCTTCAAATTACCGTAAGTTACCATTTTATTAAATTGTTTATTCAGTTTTTTTTTAAACATTTAGAATTAATTTTGTTTCATTACCCATTCCGTCTTCTAAGAATGTGCCAAGAAAAAAAAATCTAAAGGCTTAAGTCAAGAACATTCAATCAAGCGTTAAAAGAAGGGAAAAGTCGCTCGCTGGAATAGAAAAGACGACAAAAGACAGCGTCAAAGAAAAGGATTAGTCCTTTTTATTGCCCCATTTATTAAGTAATATTTGACTTCCGTTCCTCGAGAGGTCCTTTCCTTGATTAAGTTTTTCCCCCGCCATCTTTCACGTTGCTTTCTCTCCTCAAAAAGCAAACACTTGAATGGGCAAGGGCTGCACGTCAGCTTTTAGCTCTGTTGCTCCATGGAAAACGAAAGAACGCTCGTACAACAGGTCTAGGCAATAAATTGGGAAACGGTGAAGAAAGAAAAACGATATGAAAAAAGAAACTGTTTTATTATGAAATATGTTTGACTTGACAAACAATGAAACGCAATTTTTTTCGGAGATAAAGTGAATACCTATACATATATGCGCATATATCTATATGGTATCAGGGGGAAAAAATTCTACATGAAGCGTTTTTTAAAAAGTGGAAAAGGGATAAGGAGAATGCATTTATCAAAAGCAGACGAGCTTTCAGGAATTCGATAAATCTATCGAAGGACAAAACCGATATTTGAAAAAAGAAGAAAAAAATTAACTTTAGTTTTTGTTCGTGTTAATTTTAATTTTTTCTTCTACTTTTTTTTCTTTCGCCTTCTTTCGTTTTTTTCCTTCTCTCTCTCACTCTTTTTAAACAAGTGAAAAGATTTTACCATGTGTCTGTTGAGGAGTTCTTTTTATTTAATTGGTTTTGAGCTTTTGGGATCGCTTTCACCGACTAGTTAAATCCGTTCTTTCAGAGTAAAAGGGATTCTTAGAATAATCGCACCCTGTAAACAAATTATGCCCTTAAATTGAATGGACATTTTATTTTGTTAAGCCTAATGTTTTTTATGATACTTTCTTTATTTCGACTCCTTATGTTGAATGCATAGTGTCTCCCAGTAAATACATAGTAAAATTCGATAATTTTTATTTGAACATGCATCTTAACTTTAGTCAACGAGTTTAGAATTAACTCGCAACTTCACGTCTATCTGCTACCAATATCACAATATAGTAATTAGATACAGCCAGTAATTACATACCATTACTTACAACCCAGGGTATTTACACAAAACATCGTTGATAAGAACCTAATATTAATTGAGGGTTTCAAAGCAACCAACTACAACAGGTGAATACAACTTTTTACATCAAACATTTTGGTCAAATTATTGTACAACGGGGTAACTCTTCTCATCACTTAAATCAATTAGAATATCTTTACACTTGCTAAATTAACGATAAAACACCGAGAAAAGGGAACTAAAGACACTATCAGAATACTCTGAAATCATTTATTTTTGAAAGAAAGAAAACCTTGCTGATTATCTAGACTTTTTTTTTCTTCTCTTGATCAAATTCCAGATATGTTGTCATCATTGAAAATATAATTCTGTTGGAAAATAAATAAATATTCAATTTATTATGGGATACTGGAAAACAGAAGTGTAGTAAAAGGATACAGCCATTCAAAAGAGTGAGAAAAAAATGTTAATTGTATTTTTAGGGGAAATAAATACTTTTATTTAGACATTATTGTTTACATTTTTTACAATAAAACTTGAATTATTTATTTCACTAATACTCGCTAGTATTTTAGTTGTTTTCTCCATGTAAAAATTGGGGAGTAGCACATGTTTAGTATCCAAGTACAAATAATTTTGAAAATTGTCAAATTGTGTGAAATGATATAGTATTCAGAAAAAGGGGTTCGAACACTCTTTTCTCAGCGCAAATAATAAATTTTTGGCATTTGTAGCAAATTTCTGTTTATTATCTTTAAATTCGTGTGAATTCAGGAATTCATCGGCCCTTCAAAGGCTTTCCCTAGATGTTGGCACTAATTTTGTTTCCGTTTTACCATATTCATCGGTATAACTTATCACTTCTTCGATTGATTCTGGAAATATTTGCTGAAACTAAAGTTACAACATTTTCATCAATTGATAGATGAACATCAAATTTGATGTTCCTGGCATTTTCTATTAACTGTAACCAATACTAAATTTCTTCTTCATTAATATCGAAGCTCATCATTTTTAGACGAGACGGTACATGGTTTGCTGTCGAGAGAGTAGCAGATATCCCCAAGAAGTTTCGATGGTAATATAAATTAAACTAAACTAAACTCAGTGGCGCGACAGCCCATAGAGGGCCAAGGCCTATTGTGTCCATCTCAGTTTTCTTGACCTTGGGCTCTCAGTTTTCTTGACATTGGGCTCTGGGGTGCAGGAGCAGATGTTCCGGTTAGGTGGTCAGTCGAACGCGAAACCCCCAGTGTTTAGTTCCCAAGCATGCTTGGTACTCATTTATTGACCCACTGAAGGGATGAAAAGCTGAGTCAACCTTGCCCGGCCCGAGGATCGAACCCAGGACCTGTGGCACGGGAGCGCGAAGCGCTACCACTCAGCCACCGGGCGTCGGTAATATAAATTAACAAACCAAAAAACAATATTCTCCTTATATTTTATTGGAATTTCAAGTTTTTATAGTCAATGGTAACTGTTTAATTTTACACGACGTTTTAAAGAACTCGTCATACTCACAGCAATAAAGATTAGGTTCAACGTATATACTCTTTAAACTGGTAAAAAAAAAAAAATTCTTATGTCACACTTTCTAAACATCTTCATTCTTGTTTAGTAAATGCCTCGAAATTTTAAAGTGTTTAAATTTTTACTAACCAGTGTTCCATTTTATCTTCAAATAGACGTAACTTTCAAGCGTTAACATATTTCTTAATACGTCACCATCACGGTTTTACCCTTTATCGTTCTATTCCTTTACAAATTTCCATCACTACATTTTCAAAATGGCGAAAACTGAAGCAAACTACAAAAGACTTTTCTCCGATATCTTTCCAAGAAGTCGACTTTCCCCAGAATCCACTCTCTGAATTAAATGTTGATAAAATCGGAAGCGAAATCTGTCCTCTTCTGAGAAATGTAAAAAGGGAAAAAGAGTGGGTGGAACAAATAGGTTTTCATCTGCAATTCAGATGGTTTCCTCGAAGAATGGTTTCAGTTTGAATTTTCCTTTAAGTGAATCCACAAGAAGAGATGGGTGGTTTTGGACAGAAGACGAATCGTCCTGATTTCCATTCGTAATTTCGTGATCTAGTTTATAGAATCTAAAAGAACTAGAAATATATATAACCGTTATTTTCGTCAATTTGGTACTGAATAATATAAAAATGCATTAATCAATTTCTTCTTAGAAGAAAACGATCGCCGCTGTAGAGCAAATGTTGAATTCGTACTTCTTTTTCTGACTTTGTTTACTGAAGTTCAAATATGAAGAAAAAAAATTCATAAACTCTGCTTTATTTGATTGTTAAACAATTTTTATGGTTTTGAAGAGTTATTATTCCTAGTTTCAAATTATTAAAATTCGAAAAAAATCAAAAACATATTATCACTTTACCTGAACTGTCTATATTTTAAAAGTATTCAAAAATATATAAATATTAGGGGGGCCGGAAAGTATTGTCGTTTCAGTGCATTTGATATTTGTTATCAAGATTTTATTTTTAATCAATAATGTATTCACCCTCGTTAGCAACAACCTTTCATTGCCGGATCGAAAAAAAGGGAATTGGTTTTTAAGAGTAACAAATATTTAATGAGTCAAAATGACATTACTTTCCGGTCCCCCTAATGCAATATACCCTCTAATACTAAAAGTATTCGAAATATTATCTACAAAATGTAAACTCACTAAACAGCGGGCTTCGTAAGCGTATTATATAACATTCGAATGTATAAATTCTATTTAGTTTTTTATGGCATGATACTGCTTATAAGCATCACAACTCTGATTGATTCACTTTTGTAAATGAAATTTGAGGAGAGTTATTTTTCACCAACATTTCAATTACTGTTTTTCTGCTAACTACAGAAAAACAGTAATTGTGATGTGGGTTAAAACTACAATTCTTTTATTTTGCTTTTTTTTTTGCTCATTTTTAGTATAAATATACTTCTATTTTGAGAAATATTCTAGTGTTGGTGACACAATACACCAAATGTTAGAGATATAACAAAAATGTTAGAATCTTTTTTCAATTTTGGTGTTTGATAGTTATTTTATGAACAAAATGAAAAATACCATTTTTTTTTTTCATTTAGTTATAACACAATCATTTTAGTTATGAAAAAAATAGAAGGAAAAAAAGACAAACGGAACTTTAAAGAAAATTTAAATTTTTATTTTTTTCTTTCTCAAAAGTACGGATGAACTTTGATACAAGGAATTCAAAGAAAAATGGTAAAAATTTCGAGACATAGAGAAACGAATATTTTTATAAATTCAGTCAAAATAATAACTGTACTGATATTTTAAAAGTTGAATTACATATATTTACTCCAAAAAACTATAAAAAAGATTAAAGTAGGACAATATATTTGATTTTTTATTTGATTTCACGTTTTGCTGAAATTCTTACGTTTCATAGTCTTCCTTTTTTTTTGTATATATCTCGAAATGAGTTTGCCTATTTTAATATGTTTGATTATTCCTAATCACCATATAAGGAAAACTTTTTCCACATAAACTAGTTGCTCATCTTGCCTATCTACTTCTTTAAGAATGGATGATTCAGTCAATTTCTTGTCATAGCATTCTCTTTCTTATTTGGGTTTCAAAAAATAATTCATTTAATTGTTCAATAAAAGTTTTTAAACTTTGGAAATTTAAAAAAAAAAACATTTTAAATTCTTTAGGAAACTGTAAGTAAAATTGGTGATCACAAATATTTCCTGAAATCATGGAGAATTATCAGGAAATGCATTTGACCAAAAGAAGTTTTTTTTTATATTATCACCATATCAAACATGATTTTTTCTTGTAATATGAAAATTCGAGTTATTGAAGTTACTGATATCAAGGTTAGATTATAATTTAATTGAGAAAGTTTTAAAATTATTATTTATTTTTTCCTAAATTCTCGACATTCCAAAACTATTCTATATTATCGAAACCAGATTTTCAGAAATGTATGTTTTAGCCCACAATACACAGAACTGCCAACTACTATGCTTTTTGCAAAATATTTTATGGAGTGATGGACAATTTGAAACTAAAGCTTCAGAGAATTTTTGTTAATTTTGCTTACATTTTAAAATCCTCACCACGAGAAATTTGAAACAAAATGGCGTTTCATATGAACTTTTGTATCATTAACGCAGGGGTTGACAAACTTTTTGATCATCGACCCCTACATAATTTTTCGAAATCTCCATCGACCCCCATAAAAGTAATTTTCTGTTAATTAAAATAAAACTCTATTAGATACTGTGTTTGTACATTTATTTTATGATTTTGAACATTTATTAAAGTAATAGTACATAGTGTAACAATAGTTTTATGAAAAATATATTAATGTTGAAATATAAATACCTTAATATTTATGAAATAATAAGTAATTATAAGTAAGTAGAAATAATAAGTAAAGTAACTACGGATTTATTGCTTCTTAATCAATGACATGGGTGTGCCTGGTGTTTTTTTTTTTTTTTTTGCAAGGTTCGTTATATTGGGTTCAAAATTGGTCAATTTTAATCTTAAATCCCCTCGAAACTCCACATTTAATTTATTTCTGTTCTTAGTTAAGATTGAATTTACGTGACTGAAACCGGCTTCAACCATATAGGAACTTGGAAATGCTATCATAAATGGCTGAGCTATTTCGTAAAGTCTTACATATTTTTGCATTATATTTATATTTGTCCAAAATTTGCTTATTGTTAAATTTTTAAAAAGCGTCTTTGCTTCAAATCCCCATAATAATTCAGCAAGTTCATCTTGCAGGTTGATGTCCACGTTTTCAATTTGAGCAGAAAATGGCACAATAATCCAATCAGGGATGTCAATGTTTTCCAAATCAACAAAACGCAGTTTAAAATCGTCGCTCAATTTTTGAAGATTACCTGTATATATTTCCAAGTCTTTTATTTTTAATTGTCACATATCTGAGAAACACTGATACTCCTTCGACTAATCGACCCTTCCGGTTCGGATCGACCCCCATTCTACCCCCTGGCTCAGATCGACCCCCGCTTATGTTAAATAGACCCCTGGGGGTCTATATAGACCACTTTGGCAACCTCTGCATTAACGTGTAGTTGGCGAGGAAAATAACTTTTTATCAGATTTCCAAAACAAACAATCATACATTAAAGCATTAACTTATTTCCACCTGAAGAAGTTCTCCCAAAAAGCATACAAAGTTGCAAGCCCTGCATATAACATTATTTTTTTTAATATAAATAAATAAATTCTTAAACGTTCTTTTTAATTTTGTGAGTGCTTTTTAATAAGCTTTATAGGCACAAATAAATACTTACCGTTATAGTAATTGCATGCAAATAAACAGTACCATGCTTGTAATATTTATAAAACTTGTTCAGAAAATTTTTAATATTCTTCGTAATTTAGAAGTAAACCGTTTAATTTGGAATTTTAAGATACAGATTTTCTTTTACCAGTATCTAAAACTAATTTTGATTAATTAAATAAACTTATGCTAACCTAATTAATCACATTATTATGGTTTGCTTATAGTATATAAATTTTATTTGTGATAATAAATTATTAATTTTAAACAGCTCATTCAAAATATTAGAGACTTAATTGTCTCTTTTTCGGTTCCTTTTCAATTAGTTATTATTATGTGGCGTAACTACCACTACGATTATTAAACAATAATTGTAAGACATGCTAACTTGATTGAATCATGAGGTACCTTTTGATAGATGAAGGTTGACATAGTCGATAACTCCTCCCCCCACATTGGTGACCTTCGGACGTGATGTGAACACGCCTACTTCGATATGAACACGCCTACCTAGACAGTAACGCCCACTTCGATGGATGGTCTAGATGGAACAGTTGACTTGCTACTTGTGACTGCGACATTATCCACCTCCTCGCGCTGTTGCTGCTCTGTCTCGTCTCGATCATACACAACGTCAGCCTGCATACACTCGACTGCTAAAGGCAACACAGGAGCGACTACGACCGTGAAATTAATACACCTCTCACATTTAGCACTCAAAAACCCGGTTACCTTAATCCAGCTCTCCCGGTCTTTCACAAGTACAGCAACTAGTGGTATTTGTTCATCGAATTCTATCCCTGATAAAATTCTGGTAGGGGAGCATTGTGACGTAATTATCACTACAATTATTAAACATCAATTCACTGTTATATAAGACTTGCTAACTTGATTCAGTCACGAGGTACCTTCAGATAGATGAAGGTTGGCATTGTCGATATCAACTCTCCCCACAATTATATTAAGTTATATATTATTTTATTGTATTATTTTTTATTTCTTTATCCATTCATATAAATTTGCATTTAATTAAACAATGTATTCTTTTACATATTATTGTATATTATTACAAAATCCATAAGTTAATTCACATAATTTCTCAATCAGTAATATATAGCAGTACTTGGAGGCACAAAAATCGGTTTGATGACATAGCTGACATATTTAAACAACTCGTAAAGCAACTTTGCGCACGTGATTTGAATAAGTCAGAGTATTCAACTGAATTAAATTATATCGATGATTAGAATTTGCTCACACATTAAACAACAGAAAACAATTCTTCCATTGCTTTATATTTTATGAATTTTATGTGCTGTCTGAAATAACCTTACTATTTGAAGGCACATATCTTGTCAAAATGCATAAGATGAATTCTTTGGCTTATTTGTCCTCAATGTTCAATGAGACATTCTATACACTAATGTAATCGAATTTTATTTTGAAAAGAATGTTTCAAACGACTATGCAAGCAGTAGCAGAGTTACAACTCATCTCCCTCTATTTCAAATACTGTCTGTGAATACACATTCAAGAACATTGACTGTTGATGGAAAAAGAGTCCATCTTTCTGCTCGTATTTCACTTTAATAGCTGCTGCTGTAACTGGAAAAGAAGTGGGTTAAAAATATCTTCTTATTTTACATTTATTTTACCCAAAAGTTTTCCATTCAATTTTATTTTTGAGAGAGAGAGAAAAAAAACGAGCTCGTCTGGATAATGATGTCAAACGTCAGGAATTTAAAATTTGTGTTTGCTAGAATTTTTTATTGTAATTTTGGTTTTTTTACTTTACTTACGGTTAAGTTTTTGATAAATTCGATTAAAAAAAGTATCAAATAAATGCATTTTAGAATAAGATTGAACTATGAATTTATAACCTATTTTTTTTATCATGAAAATTAATAAAATATTTATAAATATTAGAATAATAATTTTTAAATTTAGATGAATATCGTTCCATTTAGAAATTAGGAAATGTAACCAATAAAGGAAGGAAATCATTTGGAAATTCTCTTTGGTTTGAATCATGGTTTTTAAGTCGTATACTTAAACCCTTTGACGCATAATTTTTATTAATCATAATTTCCATTTTTTTTTCATTATTTTGTATTAATTTAGGTCAAAAATATTGTATTTAGCATTTTTAATAATTAAATACAACATGAAACATCAGTGTCTTTCTCTGCATTAACTCTTTAAATGCCACGCTAATTTTACATGGCTTGCCCGTCTGGCCAAAAGGATTTTCTCAATATGTATTGCATTAATTTCTTCAAACCATTCTAGTAACGATAATAATATTAAAAAATAAAAGCTTTAAAAATTTACTCGAATTATGTGTTTCTAATAATCTTCGCTTAGTCGGTCACAGGTGACTCCAGTGGAGCTAGGAACAAACTCAGTGCCGGTCACCGGTGACCCCCATGGCATTTAACTTGTTTAAAAAAAAAAACATGGCTTACTTCCTAATAATAATTTTTTAAATTTGCACTTATTTGCAGTTTTTTAGATCTAATAGAAGCAGATATTCATCATTTAAATTTCTTTACTATACAAAATCAATGATTCAAAAATTTTTGAATATGAATGGGAAAAAAGTTTTTCAGACTACTTTTTTTTTGGATTTTATATTTCAGTACAAATATAACTTCCACAATCTAAAATATTTTTAGTAACTATTAGATTGTTTTTTATAATTAAAAAATAACACAAAATATTTTTGCTTGTAATTAAAGGGTCAGAAAAAAATATACAAAAGGAAACACCGGTGCGTCATAGGGTTAAGGGCGTTCACCCCTTAAAATAATAACGCGCAGTACCTAACCAATTCTCCGAAAAAAGCAGTTGAAAATTTAAGCATACAATTATGTACTAATTAAATCTTTACTGTGGTAAATATGCATTGGCCTAATGGTAGGAGACTGCCTTTGCGGTAAATATGCATTCGCCTAATGGTAGGAGACTGCCTCACTCTAAGTCTGTTGGCGTTCAATTCGCGACGTGGAACATTTTATTTCCCCTTTTCTTACTTTCCTTCTTTCTTTAATATCGAAATTTTTCCGTTTACAAATGTTATTAATTTAAAAATAATTCTGTTTTATTTTTTATACTTTTTTAATTAGACATTCATGATATTTAAATCATAATAATTAGTTTAATCTATAATATTTATTAAAAATACTTATTGTCATAAAGTTAGATTTTTTTTATTTATTAATTTTATTAAATATTTTGTTTTAGGAATAATAATCTGGAAATTTATTATAGTGAAAAAATTGAAAACAGAAAATTATTGTGCCTTTATTCACAGTTAATAATAGATTATTGTTAAGATAAGCAACGTTTCTCTTAGCAGATCTGTAAAAAAACATGCTTTAATAACTTTCAAAAAAGATTTCTTTAGAAGAGTTTAAGAAAGTATCAATCATATCTTATCATTTTATTAAAAATTGACGATAAAAGATGAAATGTTGTTTAAATTTTAGTTTTATAGAGTCTTAGCGAGAATTTTTCTTTATTTTGTTCACTTAAATGTGCAGAAATCTGTAAATGCTTTATTGGATTTTTTTCCTGTCTATGTAAAATAGACGTCACAAGGTTTACTTAGCGAGTAAATATTTGAAGAATGGCTTTGAAATCTAACGTTTTTATTATTATAATTACTTTATTATTTTATTATGTTTTTATTATTTTATTATTATAAAAAAAACACTATCGAGATCTAACGAATCGCTACTGAAAATATAGCGGGACTGAAAACATCAAAACCTGTTAAATTGCTGGAGAAAAAATGATGGAGTTGAAGGGTTATTATTAGAAATACCTCCAAATTGCAATAAAACTGTATTTATTTTCAATCCTGCCTTCCTCACTAGCAATTTAACTGTTTTTTATAGCATTTTTATTTTTACTTAACTTAAATATTAATTTGTGACACTTAATGTAAATACTTATTTTAGAAGGTTTTTAGAAATATACATTTTGAAATATTCATACACTAACAAATGCCTACTTGCTTTAGTGATGTAAATGTTTTCGTCGATTTATTCAGGCATAAATACCCGAGACTAACTTATTTTATTCATATTCATACATCATTTATTTTTTTTATCATTCTAACAAATCTTGAAACTTTCCGCCAAATTTTCTAGTTTTTTTTTTATTTACAAGCCAATCGCTTTCCAAATAGGCGAATCACCCCTCATATAAAAAATAAAGTAGTAAGCAGCAGGAACAACTAATCTCGGACCTCGGCTTAAACTTACTTTGCTTTTAGGTAAAATACAGCCATGAAAGCCTGAAACAAGTCAGAGACTATTACGAAGCGGCTCTAAATTATCGTTATCAGGCATGAATATCCGAGACCAACTTATCTTATTTACATTCACTTATCATTTTTTTTATATCATTCTAACTAATCTTGAAATATTCCACAATTTTCTAGTTTTTCTTATTCACAAGCCAATCGCTTCCCAAATAGGCGAATCATCCCTCATATAAAAAATAAAGCAGTAAGCAGCAGGAACAACTAATCTCGGACCTCGGCTTAAACTTACTTTGCTTCCAGGTAAAATACAGCCATGAAAGCCTAAAACAAGTCAGAGACTATTACGACGCAGCTCTAAATTATCGTTATCTGAGGCGTTATCTAGGATTTGCGGTAACTGTTATAGCTACACTTCCTTCAGACATGTTGCCTCACCAACAATTTTATAGAGATCAAACTTCTTTTTTTTATATATCTCACTTTCTTTCCCCAGTTCCATCTCAACCCCTTGTCGTTTCGTCCATTGGTCGTTTTCTTAGGTCATGACCATAAAGGTCTTAGATGCGTCATTAAGCTCGTGTATGACCACGACCCATACGCCTTTGCGGAAAAGTAATCGGCTTTTCTTCTATTTGTCCACGTAAAGCTTGATGACAGGGTGTTTTCCTTTTTATTTTTCACGTGTTTTCCCCCGGGTTTCAGAATCCTCTCAGTTTTTAGTTGCTTGGTTAAAAATAAAGGAAACAGTTTCGTTAGATCTTTCTGGAAGTTTGGTTCTGGAATACTTTAATGTTTCAGCAATTTTTATATTTCACTTTTTTTTCTTTTTTTCTTTTTTTTTGCTTCTCAGAAGTTCTTGTATAATTTGTCATAAGTGAACATGAAAAATAAAAATAGTCAATGAAATTCAATATGAAATTCTAAATGAAATTCAATTGCATACTTGTTGGGTTTTCAATCTTAATAAAGTATTGTTTTTTTTTTCTCTGCTCATTTTCAGATCTAATTACATGATTTGTTTCTAATGGTAAAAAATTAATATTTTTACTAGTGGTTAAATTAAATTAAATGAAAATAAAATTAAATACGAGAACAACCTGTTGCATGTTGAGTTTTTTTCCGGTATAAATCATTAATGAGTATATGTAACATAATTCAATATATGTAACATAATGTAGCAAAATGCAATGTGATGATGATATTATGGTTAAAATAAGGTCGAAATAAAATGTCTTTTCTTTTGCTTGTGTTTAGAACGTTCAGGATAACCCTAAACTAAAATTCTTTAAGTGTCATAAAATTTGATATTACGATTTTTCTTCAATCATGGAGAGAAAAATCACAAACATATTGCAAAGGGTAAGTTAATATTTCAATAAATTGGAATCTGATGAGCAGTTTGCCCCTCTTTCTCTATACCAAGTGACATCAAATTAAGTTCGAAGCTTTTTAATGGTTTAAATTCAAATTTAAAACCAGATTCTGTTATAAATAAGAGCAAATTATTCATTTCTAAATTGTTTGAGCATATATTTTGCTAATATCATTTCGATAGTTTTACAGTCTTATCAAAAAAGTGTGAATGCATATATCTTAAAAACTTTATTAATATGGCAAAAGTTAACAAACCCTATGCTAGATAAAGTTGACAAACCGTCGTATCACAGTACTGATGTCAAAATATCCACAGTGGTAGATCGCGTATGAGTAGAGATCGTTTGAAGTTGTGAAAACCGTGGTAGATTTTCATGGTTTCTCTCTCCTTGCAATTCAAATGATGGTTCAATATCAAACTGTCTTTCACAGTGGCTTGTTTGTTCCAATACTTGGTTCAAAACTTCCAATCTCTTCAATCTCAAACTGTCTTCCACAGTGGCTTATTTGTTCCGATACTTGGTTCAAAACTTCCGATCTCTTTTATCTCATAGTTCAATCTCAACTGTCTTCCACAGTGACTTATTTGTTTCGATACTTGGTTCAAAACTTACCATCTCTTTTATCTCATAGTGCAATCTCAACTGTCTTCCACAGTGACTTATTTATTCCGATACTTGGTTCAAAACTTTCCATCTCTTTTATCTCATGGTTCAATCTCAACTGTCTTCCACAGTGACTTATTTATTCCGATACTTGGTTCAAAACTTCCCATCTCTTTTATCTCATAGTTCAATCTCAAACTGTCTTCCACAGTGGCTTATTTGTTCCAACACTTGGTTCAAAACTTGCCTTCTCTTTTAAGTAGAGTAAATGCCTCCGAGACTAACGTAATGACTAACGTTGACTAATAACACCAAGTTGATAATAACCGTGCCTAATGGTCTCATTCTACATTTGGGTAAGCTGTTTAGCGACGCTGATAAAATAAAACGCACCCTTTGCCATCTATATCAAATTAAAATAATAAATATTTATGTTAAATAGCCTGTAGGTCATTTTTCTGATTAAATAGAAAAGGAATTGCTAAAATATTTTAATTAGTTCCCTTTGTCACAACAAAAGTTTCTTCCAGTTCAATGGTATAGTTCTCAGTTTGCTTAAAAATCCTGCATTTATTAAATGAATGAAACTAATTTCAGTCTTCAGGCTTTAATGTCAGAGAATGTAGTCTAGAACAAAAGATGTTCCTTTCACGCGAACCATAACACGCTTTTGTGAATCTCTTTAATGTCTTCGTAATTCAAGATGTTGACCAAATAGCCATAAAAGAATTTGAAATTGGAAGAAATCCCATTGTTTCTGAAACCAAGCTCCTCATTTCTCCATTGTTTGATTGTCAAAAAATTCCTAAATATCTATAAGTTTGCTTGAATAACTCCTTTTCTTAAATTTTAACTTATTTTTTACGCTTCTTTAAAATTCTTTGGCCAGTGTTAAGTTCTTTGAAAACGAGGATCATGATCTTATTTCCTTAAACTTTCTTCATTTAACTTATCCGCCACTAGATTTATTGCATTGAAGACAAACGACTCTTGACATATATATAATATATATATTTTATTAGTTAATATTTGAGGATAAATAAAATGTGAGTTTATTGGTAAATTTGCTGGATTTTTAATCAATACTTCAGTTAAATCCAGGTATCGATATCACTAATATAACAACCCTTTTTAAAGAATTTTTTTAAACGCATCTTAGTGGATTTTTAACCTAACTGTTTGACGCATAAAATGTTTAAAATTAGAAAAAATCCTATTGTCTTGTATTTTTATTTCTTCATTATTTAATTATCAAAAAAATCCTAATAACTTTTTGCTTGACTAATTCTTTTAAAATCCTCTAATTTTTCTAGCTCCTGGGTAAAATTACTTTTAAAATTTCTATGTTATACGAACCACTGAATAATGTTGAGAAAATATACTTTTTTCAATATAAAAAAGCCTACATATTTAAGTTAGGAAAAAGCCATGACTAACGGTCTGAGAGTTACATTTTAACTTACTTACCATTTAGCATATGTCATTTGGCATATTTTTATATGACATTTAACATAATTTATTTGACATTTAGCATAATTTATATGCCATTTGAGGTAACTTTATATGGCACATCAGTAAACATGTACAATACACCAAAGAAAGAAATGGACCACCCTGAATAACTTTTGATCGAATGATTTCACTTATTAGGACACAAACTTCATGATTTCTTGTGTAACTTCGAGCATACTAATTACTTAGTGCAAACGATATTTTAGAGTTCGAAATTGGAATCATAAATGCACTTTCTCTGAAGAAATTTACATTTGTTTTTGTTTTTGTACTGAATTGAATTCTTTGCTGACAATATGATCCCAAGAGATCGGACAAAAGTTTTTATATGTTTTTTATTTTTAAATATTTTTTTGTATTTTATTTTTAAATGATAGTAATCGCCTAAGTTATTTTAATCATTATTAAATCCAAATGTAACAAATTCCAAAGAGGAGCAAAAAAGTAAATGAATTGCTTATTGTTGATTTCTGGAATTCCAGCTTAGTATAAATTGTGGAATAAAAGTTTCAAAATTGATTTTGTTAAGATTTAGTCTAGGATAAGAGAATTGGGGGGATTCTTTTGATGGGATTCGAGAGATGCCACGAACTTGTCTATTGGAAGAGAACAAGACAATTCCATTCCAATGCCCCGGTGTCCCCTTTTACCCTTGGGGGAGAGGGAGCCATATCGGAAGATGTTCCACTAAATACCAGTGATTCACTGCATCGAAAACTGGCAGTAATTGATTCTGTAAAAGAAAGGAACCGTGAGGATAGTTTCCCTGCAGATCATCTGTCCTTTGACTCTTTATATATTGATTCAAAAATATTTAATTGAAATATCGAAAATTAAAGAATAAATAAATAAAATGTGTGTATGACAGATTTTAAAATATTTTGGTGCTAATTAAAAATAATTTTTTATAAATATGTATCTTGATATACGACGTGTATTACAATCCTTTGAAAAGCCTTTTAAAGTATTTTAAGTTATGAAATCTACCATTCTGACGAATACTGAATGAAATGATATTCAGCCTAAATGCAGGTTTCCACTAGAAACCTAAATGTCTTTTTTTTTTGGTGGAAAAGTAGTAGGATTTTCAAAATTTTGCCTACCATAGAGAAATGGCCATAAACTTACACTTATATGCTTATAAATGACTAAATTTATAAATCTTTGTTTATAACTACAAATAAACTCCATGAAACATAAACAAATGCATAACCCACGAAGGAAAACAGCTCCTCAGTCTTGGCCTCTCTTCTTGACCCCGAACAAACCTTCACTGGTACCCACATTTATACAAACAAGGACCTATATTCGTATTTATTTGTTTATTGTATTTTCTGTTCATATCAGCTGGTGGCCGCACAAATCTTAGATGGAAAAATAAATGGAATTTAAATGTAAGTTGGTGAGAAGAGATACTTTTCTCGGACTTATAAAGGGTTACATAAGATATCTTGTAATCTGAAGAGGTATTACAAAGAAGGGTATTAGTTTTAAAAGTCATACTAGCAGTAAATGGTTGTATAATGAACTATTAAATTGTTCACTTTGCTTATTTTTGACATTATCGTATTATAATTGCAACTGCCTGTTAAATACAGTAAATTTATCTAGATTTAATAAGATCGAGTACATATCTGCCAATCGTAGTGTTACGGTTGGCAAGATGAGTTCTTCATAATTATCCGAATTAGTTTATTATTTAAGTAAGAAGTTGAAACTCTGGATCAATAAAAAACGATAATTCTCATTTTTGTGGTTTAGAAGGCAAACAGATTTTAATACTCCACACATATGACAGAGATGAGTAACTTCTGTGAAAATTAACCAATATTGTGTTGCTATCTCAACACAGACTCGTTCTATCTAAGCGACACGACAGAGATGTGTAGTTTCTATGAAAAGCAACTATTATTGTGTTGCTGTCTCTCAACAGAGACTCGTTCTATCTAAGCGACACGACAGAGATGTGTAGTTTCTATGAAAAGCAACTATTAATGTGTTGCTGTCTCACAACAGAGACTCGTTCCATCTAAGCGACACGGCAGAGATGTGTAGTTTTTATGAAAAGTTACTAATATTGTAGCTGTCTCTCAACATAGAGACTCGTTCTATCTAAACGATACGGCAGAGATGTGTAGTTTCCATGAAAAGCAACTAATACTACTATTGTGTTGCTGTCTCTTAACAGAGACTCGTTCCATCTAAACGACAAGGCAGAGATGTATAGTTTCCATGAAAAGTAACTAATATTGTGTTGCTGTCTCTCAACAGAGACTCGTTCCATCTAAGCGACACGGCAGAGATGTGTAGTTTCCATTAAAAGTAACTAATATTGTGTTGCTGTCTCTCAACAGAGACTAGTATTATCTAAGCGACAGGACAGAGATGTATAGTCTATATGAAAAGTAACTAATATTGTGTTGCTGTTATATGTATAGGTAATATTTATAGGTATTTATAGGTTATTTATATTTACAGTAAATAATATTGTGATGTTGTTGTATTACATAAAATATTTATAGGAAGGATTAATTTTTTACTATAACCAAATTTGGACCTGATTATATGACACACATAGTTGGAATTCACAATATTCCAACTATAACTCCACATTTCATTTTATGTACCTATCTTACAGTATATAACAGAAAAAAATTATTAGAATTTTTTGAAAAAGAACACTTTTTTTTATCTTTTATACCAAAAGATCACCAGTTTAGTTTAACTTTGTCGCGGTACTTTTAGTAAATTTGAATGAAAACATTGGACTATTTTTTTTAGCATGGTCTATCAGCATCATTTTGAAGAAAAAAAATATATGCTATGCAGTATTTTTCTGAATCATTTTGGAGATAATTTCTTAAAGTTATTTGTTTTTGTTATTGTTTAATTTTCGTACTTGTTTACAAGCTTTAATTCGTATTCTCTAGAAAACAAAAATTAAATAATTTCAACTTTTCAAAAAAATAATAAAAAGCTTTTCTGTCCATTACGGAGCATTCAATATGAAATACTTCTACACCTACTACACATTTCTTGTCATCATACAAACGACGTTATTCCTTAAACGTTCTGAAAATATCTGCAATTTTTATTTTACTCTTTTGACGGAAACAAAGGTATTTATTACATCACGGGCCATGTTACTCCCAGAAATTGGAAACGCCTTGAGCGTCAAAATCCCGTAGGAACAATTCATTTAATGAGTTCGATTCCCCCCATTCCGTTCGAGTTACGTTCGTAACTAAGACGCCTTTGGATAGTAACAGAGAACTGCCCCTTTCCCGTCGGTTAAACAACGGAGGCCTGAAATCAAAGCCTATTTCTCCTTCACAATCCAGTTAACTCGACTATGTTACCAGAAATCGAATCACTTGCCTGTTCGAAATGAAAACAGGAAATGCGATGTCACTATGTTTGCCCAACGCCTTTCAACAAAGCCGGATTAAATGTTACACGAGAATTAGTTCTTATGTTAGGGTGGTGCCCCTTGAAGAAATCCAGGCACGAATGTTTTGCCACTAATTAAGAGCCCGAAACAAAGTTGCATTTTGACTCTTTGCTTTAATGTTCTTTTTTTTTATGTTTCTTCTTTGGTCACTTCAAAATGGAGGGTGAATAAAAAAGAATGGAAATGGTATTTGATTCAGATTACATTTTTTTTTCGTATCATGACCTATCACTAGCATAAATACTGGTTCTCTGTAATTAAAAAATGGTAATTGCTTTTCTAATTTATCTTATTTTTAATTCAACCATGAACTTCGCAGTTTTGTCGAGCTTTGTGGATCAGAAACTCTACTGAGAAAATATAAGCTTGCAGGTTTTTATTACACTAGTGTCAAAAGTTAAGCAAAATTGTCTATTTATACCCATGGTAAAAGTATGCTTAATTTTTTTACAGAAGTGTACCAAAATACAATACAATTAAAAAGAATAATTTAAGTCGCTAATATGAGACAATTACCTAATAATATCTTAGTGCAGTAACGACAAGTCGCCCATATGAAACATAATTTGAGATATTAGCGCATCTTTTATCCCTTAACCCTTTGACGCAGAATTTTTATTAAGCACATTTCTCATACTTTTTCATTATTTTATACTACTTTAAGTCAAAATAAGTAAAAAATATTATATTTAGCATGTTAGTTACCCTTTTGTATCGATGGCAGCCTGCACACGTCTCGGGACATTTTTCCATTAGTTTTTGATAGGTGATAACCATAGGAATTGACTACCATGCGTAACACTCATATAAAGTGAGTATTGGCAATGAGAATCGTCAATTTGGCTGGCTACACTATCTGCTATCCAATTTTTTTAAAGTGTTCTATGAAATTTAGATTGTGGGTAGATCCAGTTTTTGAACACCCACTTTTTGTCACACTGCATAAGTTTCGATGTGTGAGCAGAACGTTGAATCATCTGGAAGAGAAATGAATCTTCCGAAATAATTACCTTAGAGCCCAAAGAACACAGTTCATGGTTCAGAATGTCCACATACATCTAAGAATTAATGTTTCCAACCACTGTAAAGATCCTAGGATAAACCACGAAAATGACTGGCCTGATACTCTATTTTAGGTAGATGTCTGGATACTCGACGTCAGACAGTGTATCGCAAACAAACACATAGATTTATAATTTTATTCTGTGTAGAGATCAATAATGAATTTTATGTTTCTTTTCAGATGTTATACCTGTTCAACCAGACTTGACTCAAACAGCTCTTGGAAACGGCCTCCAAATTAATGGGGGTTTTGGCGAAAAGTTAGTTACTCCCCTACTTTCTCACCACTTTCCGATTCCTCCTAGTCCAGCACAAAGTAGAGCTCCTCTATTAGATGGACAGCAACAACAGAGGTCATTGACGCCTAGCTCAACGGGAAAACCACCTCACTCAGGCTCATGTCCCTCTGTAGTTTCGTCTTCAGCTTCCACTGGTAACAGCACTACTTCACTTATTTAATAGATAAATACAGTTTTTCGTACTGCATACCAAAATCTATCGAATAAATGCAAATTGTTGCTAAATATTTTTTAAAACAATGAGCCTCTCTTGTAGAGGGTGTGTATTCTCAATCTGTCTAAAAGAAATAATAATACAGTAAAAAAAATAATTAATGAAAAAATTATAAATAAAGAATTAATGAATAAAATTTATTTAAAAGTTTTTTTTGAAGTCTGTCTTGTCTCAAGGGAATATGTTCTCTATCTTTCCAAAGAAATAAATAAAATAAAAAATTATTTAAAGCTTGTTGAAAGTTACTTTAACCCAGCCTATGATAGAAAAAGTCAAGGTTAAAGTACCTTAAATTCGAAGAAAATCTTTTACGTTAAACTCAGGGTTTCCCAATTGGAACAAACTTTAAGGGATAGTAGGGAACATCACAAAGATTCAAATGTGCGTAGCAACCCATGGTCGAAAATGTCTTCGTTCGCCGCTAGGTGGTATGGTTCACAAGAGCATTAGAGAGTATGGTGGACTGGTTCCCTTTGCCACCACGCTCTCCTGATTTAAACAGCGTGGATTTATTTCTTTGGGGCGCACTAATAAGTGCTGTGCACATATGAATTCTGATATGGATCTGGTTTCAAGAATCGTCTGTGCTGCTGTGGATATACAACAGAATCCAGGAGTATTTGATCGAGTTCAACAATTTAAGGCCTAACGGTGTAACGCATTATGAAAAGGTTGAACATCTTTTGTGACATTTTCACATATCAGCTACAACAGCACATGGCAGGCAAATGTAAAATCTTTGACCAATAAATATTTCAGATGATCTCTATTTTGTGTCTCTTTGTTTCTTATACCTGTCTTACTACTTTCCCATGACGCTTCCGACCCTGGGGTGCTATTCAGCTCTGAATCCTTGTGATGTCTCCTACTTCCCTTTAAAGTTCGTCCCAATAATTTTAGGACACCCTGTTTACGATATTTTATAAAGATTTCGCTAAATTTTAAAACAGACAAATACTTTAAATATTTAAAAATTAGCCAATTTCGCGAAATTTTTCCATTAGGAAAGTTACGACTAATTGTCAAATTCTGCGTAATTTTATGAGCCCAATTGTGTCCAGTGCAGGAGTAACTTTTCAACACTACTGAACTGCTCTCTTTCATTTATAGATTTATTGTTATCTTTTTGATATTCAATTTTCTTTTAATGTGCCTTTGGAAGTTTTAAAAAAAAAATGAAATTTAGTCTCTTTTTCTTTTTACTAGCTAAAGCGCACACGTCAAACTACTCCAAAATTGCATACATTATTGATGCATACATTATGATTCTATAATTGCATACATTATGATTCTTCTCTTTAAAAATAACTTTGTACTTAGTTTGTTTGCAAACTTTTCTACCAGAAAGTACATTTTAGCAGAAAAGTAAAGAAATAAATAATTTTTTATCACAGGATTAACTATTTATTTGACTTTTAATGTCATAAATAAGTTAATAAGAGTGTTAAGTATAGCTATCATACTTTTTCTAACTATTTCTGACAAATATATGGTTATTTAATGTTGTTTTTATGTATAATAAAATACTTTGAATAGTTAGGATTAGTTTTTAAAACAAGAAAAACGAATATACACCCATAATTGTCAGATTTCATCGGATAAAGCTACCTTATCGATCACTCCATGCTAAGTTTAGGAGGAAATTTTTGTTTAATTACTTTTGTATAAATTTTGGCTTTCAACCTATCACATATTCTTTCCACTTATGTCATAACTCTATGACTACATTACGTACTTAACACCGAAGAGTATTTCTTAAAAAGTATTCTCATGCAACTGACTTACTCTGTCTTGGCTATACTATTTGCAAATAAAATAGGCGTCTCAAAGTTTAATGATTTCCCAACTCTTCACATTTTCCACCCTCCGTTACCATGGCTTTGGCAAATTTTACTTTTTCCCCGAGCAAGTAGATTCCAACTTCTTACTGAAAGTTCTGCCGTGAGGGTAAATTTAGATTTGTTGTTATCTTAGTAACGCAAAGAGGAAAAGTGTGAAGAGAGGGGAAATCTCATAACCTAGAGACACATATTCTGTTTACAAAGAGTATAGTAGATATAACGCAAAACTAAAAACATGTTAGACAATATATTGAAAATGATAAAATTTTTGAGTTTAAAAACTTGTTATCCACTAAACAAGGTCACATGTGAGCATAGAATATTAATTTATTTTCCTAATTATTTCGTCAATGAAAAGTTTTTTTTAACAGATTCCTGGTGTTCCTATACAATCTAAAAATTACTTTCATCGATCATTTTAAACGTTACTTTTGAAAGTTATTCCACTAATGTTTTTCAATTACGGAATATAAAAAAATAATTTTTTTGTAATTAATAATTAGTTTATAAATCATAAGAGTTATTACCTTTCATCAATGTTATTTTTTATTTCTTTTTCAGCTTCCCAACCATCTACCATTTCAGACAATGAGACTCCATCAGGCAGGCATTCAGTCACTTCAGCAGCGTTGCCTCCAAATTTAGATATAGAATGTATAGCGTGGGGCACTGTTACAAAAAGTGGCGGTCGTATTTCCATACCTGGATCCGGTACGCATTTTTACTCTTTCCTTAGATCTATAAAAGCGATTATTTGTTCCAATGTAATGACTATTTTTCTTTTCATTCAGGTATAACTCTTACTATTCCACCCGGAGCGATTAAGAAAGGTGCCAATGTTGAAGTGTATATTGCTGTTCTAAGAGAAGACAAAGACAGACCTCGTTTATCAGGTAAATAAATTTGCTTTTAGAGAAATACACATGGTATATTGATATTGCTACGCATATCTAATAAAGTTACATACGTATGTGTATAAAGAGTTATACCTAGATAATTAATAAAGAGTTATGCCTAGATTTCTATGCATGTCTAGCTATAACTCTCATTGTTCCACCCGGAGCTATTAAGATATTGTTACGCACATCCAATAAAGGTACATACCTAAGAGTATAACGAGTTATACCTAGATTGCTATGCATATCTAGGTATAACTCTTACTATTCCACCCGGAGCGATTAAGAAAGGTGTCAATGTTGAAATGCATATTGCTGTTCTAAGAGAAGACAAAGACAGACCTCTTTTGTCAGGTAAATGAATTTGCTTTTATGGAAATTAGCTGGCATTTGTACTCAGGATATATTGATATTGCTACTCATATCTAATAAAGGTGCATACCTGGAGTTACACCTAGATAATTAATAAAGAGTTATACCCAGTTATACTTACGCATATCTAGCTATAACTCTTACTATTCCACCCGGAGCGATTAAGATATTGCTACGCACATCCAATAAAGGTACATACCTAAGAGTATAACGAGTTATACCTAGATTGCTATGCATATCTAGGTATAACTCTTACTATTCCACCCGGAGCGATTAGGAAAGGTGCCAATGTTGAAATGCATATTGCTGTTCTAAGAGAAAACAAAGACAGACCTCTTTTGTCAGGTAAATGAATTTGCTTTTATGGAAATTAGCTAGCATTTGTACTCAAGATATATTGATATTGTTACTCATATCTAATAAAGGTGCATACCTGGAGTTATACCTAGATAATTAATAAAGAGTTATACATAGTTATACTTACGCATATCTAGCTATAACTCTTACTATTCCACCCGGAGCGATTAAGAAAGGTGCCAATGTTGAAATGCATATTGCTGTTCTAAGAGAAGACAAAGACAGACCTCTTTTGTCAGGTAAATGAATTTGCTTTTATGGAAATTTGCTAGCATTTGTACTCAGGATATATTGATATTGCTACTCATATCTAATAAAGGTGCATACCTGGAGTTATACCTAGATAATTAATAAAGAGTTATACCTAGTTATACTTACGCATATCTAGCTATAACTCTTACTATTCCACTCGGAACGATTAAGATATTGCTACGCATATCCAATAAAGGTACATACCTAAGAGTATAAAGAGTTATACCTAGATTGCTATGCATATCTAGGTATAACTCTTACTATTCCACCCGGAGCGATTAAGAAAGGTGCCAATGTTGAAATGTATATTGCTGTTCTAAGAGAAGACAAACACAGACCTCTTTTGTCAGGTAAATGAATTTGCTTTTATGGAAATTTGCTAGCATTTGTACTCAGAATATATTAATATTGCTACTCATATCTAATAAAGGTGCATACCTGGAGTTATACCTAGATAATTAATAAAGAGTTATACCTAGTTATACTTACGCATATCTAGCTATAACTCTTACTATTCCACTCGGAACGATTAAGATATTGCTACGCACATCCAATAAGGGTACATACCTAAGAGTTTAACGAGTTATACCTAGATTGCTATGCATATCTAGGTATAACTCTTACTATTCCACCCGGAGCGATTAAGAAAGGTGCCAATGTTGAAATGCATATTGCTGTTCTAAGAAAAGACAAAGACAGACCTCTTGTGTCAGGTAAATGAATTTGCTTTTATGGAAATTTGCTAGCATTTGTACTCAGGGTATATTGATATTGCTACTCATATCTAATAAAGGTGCATACCTGGAGTTATACCTAGATAATTAATAAAGAGTTATACATAGTTATACTTACGCATATCTAGCTATAACTCTTACTATTCCACCCGGAGCGATTAAGAAAGGTACCAATGTTGAAACGTATATTGCTGTTCTAAGCGACGACAAAGACAGACCTCGTTTATCAGGTAAATGAATTCGCTTTGGGAGAAATTTGTTCGTATATTTGTTTACAGGATATTTTGATTTTGGTACGCATATCTTTTTACTATTTGTTCAAAGTATACTGATATTGTTGCCTTTTTTTCTTTTAAATATTTTATTTGATATTTTCTTAAGGTACATTTATATTGCTGTGTTTATTTTTTTTAATATTTGTAAGAGGCGTTAAAAAATAGAAGGTAAGCTAAGAATGTGGCTGAAGTTAGTCATTTTTGTATTGGAAAATTGACTCACAAAAACAAATTTAAGATTACTTGCCATTAATTTTTAGGAAACTTGAAAAACATCAAGTAAACAATGCAGCTTAGGTTTGCTATGTTATGCAGGCTAATGTTATATAGAATTAATGCAATATTACATTAAATCTACAATCGCGGGGAAGATTTTGTGTTAACTTTGCAAAACGAAATTTCCCCCTATTCCTACAATAGTAAATTTCATGTGCAAAAATTTAGTATATGACCATCGGAAAATCATAACCATCTCCTTTGACGCCAAATTTTTATTAAAAATATTTTTAATTCTTTTTTTTTCATTATTTTGTATTAATGTAGGTCAAAATAAGTAACTAATATTACACTTAGCTTTTTAATAGTTTATGGTAATTAAATACAGCATGAAACACTTTTCTACGTTAAAGGTAAAATCTTCCTAACACTAATTTCCAAACAATAAATTTTCAAATTTGTACTTATTTGCAGTTATTTAGATCTGAGAGAAACACAGTTATTCATCATTGAAATTTCTTTACTTCGTAAAATCAACTATTGATAAAGTTTTGAATATGAATGGAAAAAAAAAACTTTTTTAAACTACTTTTATTTTAGTGCAAATATAATTCCGATCATCTAACAGATTTTTTATAACTAAAAATGACAAAATGTATTTTTGCTTGCCATTAGAGTGCCAGATAAAAAATACGAAAGAGGCACCAGTGTCCCATCTGCATCAAAAAAGGTTAAGAAGTGGTACAATTTATATTTAAACAAAATTTTAAACAATTATAGTTGTAAGAGGAATTTTGAGGCTCAGTTCCTCTTTTGCATAAAAATGATTTGGATTTAGTTTTTGACATTAATAAATATGTTTGCAGGATATTTTTATTATGGTGTGAATTCACACTCATTTATTTATAATAAAATATAATTCTCTTTTGGCTAGTAACCAAATAAAACAAATTATTTCAAAACTTTGTTCTTCTCAAAAGAACTAATAAATTTTTACCTCTTATTCTAATGCTTAATTCTCAGCACTAAAACAATTTTTTTCATTTCTTTTTTTATTTATATTTTATTTTAGGACTTACTTTTGACATTTCCATTAGCTAACTCTAGACCCTTTCATTACATTTTTAAACTGTTAAACAGATATTTTCTACTGTTAAATGTACCGTATTATTGAAACAACTGTAATTGAATAATTTTGAGCCATGATGGCTCGCGGGATAGAGCGTTCGCATTCCATTAAGGTGAACCGGGTTCAAATCCTTGTGATTGTTGGTCGATTTGAATTCCGCATCCGGCTTCCACCGATGACAGTGATGACGTAAAATATCCTCAGTGGTAGACGGATCATTGGTTATAGTCCCTTTGTCATCAGGCTAACCGTGGGAGGTTTTCGTGATTTTCATCTCCATGTAACGAAAATGTGGATTAGTTCCATCCAAAAAAGTCCTCCGCAAAGGCAAATTTCTCCTAATACTTGATCAAGGTAATGTCTTCTGAATAGGATTCAAAATTACAAGACTACGGAGTTGAACATTAGTAGTAGTGAACTCTAAAAATTGGGTGGCTGTTCAAAGACGGTTATGAAATAAAATAAAATAAATTTAAAATAATTACTTGTATGATTCATTGTCTTTTAAAATACTTAAACTAATATAAATTTGAAAAGTACACGTGCATAATGTTTAATTCATTCAAATTAGTCATTTTAAGAATTTGTCAAAAACGATGTCTTCAAATTGTCAATTTCCGTCAAGCATATTATACAACCAAATTAGAATATTTAATTTAATTAAACGGTGCCTCCCTATAACTTAAAGCACTCCTTTTCTAATAATAGTTTTAAATTGTAGTCTAACTGCTAGCTTTGTTTCTTTTTCAAGTTAATAGCCTTACCCTACTGTGAGACACTAAATTCTAGTTCTGGACGTTGATCTCGGTCATTATTTTGTTCATTAACCTTTGTTTTAATGTCCCTGCACATGCCTTTTAATTTTCTTTCTCATAAATTGACTCATTTTAAGCGTCCCATCGAGTTCACCCCTTTCTTTGTCCCAAGATTAGTTTAATACTTCTCATTGTACACCGCTGTTCTATCATTAAAACTATCCTATTAACGAGTTGTCATTAAAAGTGTCTTAGGTGGTTTATAGTTCCAATTTTGTATGACTTTTGTTAGCTTCCTAACAAAGAATGTTTCCATTTTGTACTGCCCCACATCACTATTTTCAACTTATACTTTGCTGATTTCTTACTTTATTTATTTCTAACGAAAGTTCAGCTAACATTGGATGTTTTAGGAATAAAAGTGCACATCAAATCTTTTCAACTTATGAGTTAAATCCATTCATTTGTAACCTGGGGAACTATTTAATCATTTTACAAACAGCAACGAACTGGAGTTTTTTTTTTATGTATACCATGTATACTATTTATTTTAAAATAACAGTGTTAGTTTTTAGTTTCGATTCTAAAAAGATAACTCATTAGATTTAAACCTAAAATAATTTGATTTGAAATTATCTTAAAAAAACCGTTGTCCTAAAAAATTAGCTTTAAATTTAATTTAAAAAATACACAATCAAAAAAGGTCCGACATAGGAACTACATTAGTCATATACTACATGCTGTTAAATGATTAAATAAGTTGAAAGAGTTAGTTAAGAGTTATTGAAAGAGTTAAGAGTTATTTTTCATTGTACACTGCTATTCTATCATTAAAACTATCATATTAACGAGTTGTTCATAGTTTCAATTTTGTACCACTTTTGTTAGCTTTTTTACAAAGAATGTTTCTACTTAAAATTGCCCCACATGACTGTTTTCAACTTGCATCTTAAAACGATTTCTTAATTTATTTGCTGCAAATCAAAGTTAACTATTTTAAAAGTTAAAGTGCGCATCAAATCTTTTCAACTTATAAGTTTAATCCGTTCTGTTATTGGTTGAATTTTTCCAACATTTTACGAACAGCAACTGGATTTTAATTTTTGGTACGTACCGGTTTCATTACTTATTTCATAGCTACCAGTGCTTGTTTTTAGTTTCAATATTGAAAATATGATACCTCATTGAATTTAAACTCTAAAAGCTTGACTCTTAAATTATTATTCTCGGAAAACTGGCGCTAAGACCTAAAACTCAAGCTTCATATTAAATTAATTAAAAACTATAAACGTATGCAAGCAAAAAACTTCTACCTACAATGGAAACTGTATAACTCATATAGCACATGCTTATAAATGAATAAATAAATAGGAAATTAGAATGAATGAAAATTGAAGGAATAAAATCCGTAAATAAAACAATGGACTATAATCTATAGATTATAGTTCATTGTCAAAGCAGGTAAATCAAAACAAAATCATTGTTTTTAAAATTTCACGAGTAATTTACACCTTCTTTATGACTTGTTTTGAGTATGATTTATAAGAAATTATGTTGAAAATTTTTGATGTAACCACTTATGTCTAACCTATACAATATATTGATTTTTTTAATGATTATTATAAGTTTCCGTTTACTCAGAATTTAAAAAGTAAAATTGTAGCGAAATTCACATAACAATTTTTAGTGAAGACCTTTCTAAGTGTGAGCAGCAATAATTTTTTTTTTAAATTAGTTTTGTTTATAAAATCTTTAAAATAGATTAAGTTGTTTCAAATTCCGATTGCAAACTCGTCTGGTATTTATCATTTTTATTCTCAGCTCACAATAATTACAAATCTTTTCATTCTAAATATTCATTCGCAATATTTTAAATTATTTCTAATTTTCACTTGTGAAGAAGAAATAAATTTTCTGTTGTATTCTCTTCACTATTTAGATAAAGAAACCATTTTAAGTCCGGTGATTCTGTGTGGGCCATACGGTGTTCTTTTGAAGAAATCAGCTATTATTACTTTCCAACACTGCGCTCTTCTCACATCACAGAATTGGAAGATATCAGTGCATGCCAGTGATAGTGGTACAGAAGAAGAAAACCCTGAATGGCGGGTGAGTAGCATGTTTCTTTTAGAAACATTTGTGTAACCTCTGGAGGTACTGGATTGGAGATCGATCGTTCTCTGATTCAGGTCAAAATTACGATCTGTGGATGTATGAATGGATCCGCCCTATAAACGGGGACGACGTATGGTGTGGCAGAAGTCGAATTCTTGGCCATAGATGGCGCCACTGAAAATAAGAAACGCACACTCTGCCTTAAAAATTTGCTCTGTTTCACCGAGCAGGCTTGCCCGTGTGGCAAGTGGCATTAGAACCAACCAACCAACATTTGTGTATAAGCAATGTTGTCAGATTTGAATAAAACGAAACAACTGGGGTGCCTCAGGGGACAGAGCACTCGCATACTAAATTAGATAACCCGGTATCCAACCCCAGCGATGGCTGGTCGATACGAATTCCTCATCCGGGACGCACCGACCATATTGCTCATAAAATATCCTCACTGGTAGACATATCATGGGATGGAGTCGCGTTGCCGTCAGACTAACCGTGGTAGGTTTTCGTAGTTTTCCTCTCCTTGTAATTTTTAATACTCAGCCAGCCACACCCCAAAATCCGAGACCCAAGCAAAATATCTGATCTAGTTTTAAAATTTTGAGTTGGACGTGGAAAAGACGCATGCTGACCTATGTCCATTTTCTTAAATACGAATTCCGAGCTATGTCCAGAATAAAAAGCTCACCGAATAGATTGTGATAGAACCCAATCGGTCTAGCTACCACGCTCGACAACCGTTTCTGCTGTGAAATCACGGTGGACATTACATTAGACTGGATGCCGAACCTAAATACGATTGCCGGAAGCTCAATCCTCTTATACCTAACACCATGCCGATTGGGCGACCCCCTGTTCTTAAAATCTTATATATTTCATATTTAATTGTGGTAAGTTTCTACATTTAATTAATTTTCTTTTCTGGGATTTTCTTTGCAGAATGTTGTCACTCTCGGCCAAGAAACAATCAACACTCCTCTATACTGTCAACTAGATGGTCGCCAGTGTCACGTCGTAACGGATCACCTGTGCCGATACGCATTAGCGGGTGAGTCAGATAACGATGGCACTGAGTGGCACAAGAAAGCCCTAAAATCCCTTGCCCTCGCTGCCTTTGCTCCCTCTCAATATTCTGCTGTGGATTACAACATCCGAGTGTATTGTGTGGAGGACACCCGAGCTGCCTTACAAGTAAACAACTCTTATCTTCCATTCAAGCTATCTCGCGAGCAACTTTTTCATTTTTCCTCACAACACCTCGCAAAGGATTTCTTGCTATCCCAGAAGGCACGTAACCTTACGGCAACCTTGTGTTTATTGTCACGAAAATGTTTGTACTAAAAACCTTTTTTCAATAAAGCAAAAACATTGCAGTTTAAAACCTTTCATCCTAATAGGGTTAAAAATTATATTTTAAAGTTTTTTTTTTAAAGTATTGCCACGTATTGTGAAATGGTCATCTAGGTCCAAAATGACGTCACACTAGCGATACGAACAAATTGCATTGTTCATTAAAATTTCAAGACAAGGTGGATTTTAGCTTTGCATACAAGACTTTGCGAAATGAAACCTTATAATGACCTAGATTTAAGATTATTTTCCCCTTGAGACTAGCTTTATTAAAGGATTTTTTCACGCTTGAAAACTCTAAGCCAACCTCGATTTAAGGTTTTCATATAGAAGGTTGTTGAGATTTTGGATTAGGGCAATGTGCGTAGAATAGAGCAGATTGTCATAGATCTCGTTTTAAGGTTAGAAGGTTTACACGTAAATAAGCCTTTTCAGGCGTACATTAAAAGGTTTTTGCTGAGTTAAAATAAACCTCATTTCGCTATCTGGGTATAGTTTCCACTTTTCTTACTGTTTTAGAGTATAGAAAGGTATAAACCACATTTTGCGGCAAAGAACACCTACGAAGTGTATCGAGGGAGAATAATAGAAAAGTTGCTCGCGGAAAGAGCTTAGCTTTTCCTTTATTCCTTATAGTACATTAATATCTTTTTATTATGTTTTGAAGGGTGTTATGCAGGTGGAACAGAGGCTCGGTGGCAAACTCTTAGACCGTCCAAAATCTATGCCTTTCCAAGATGGAGGAGCAAACCTGTGCCTCTGTTTGGAGGATGTTGCGCAAGGATGGAGGTGTAAACCTGGTGCCAACTATCAAGTAATTGATTGTTATAAATCTATCCATTGAAAACCATTATGACGAGCTTAGGGTGACATTGTGAAAATATTTAAATTTTTAGAGTTCAGCAAATTGGGTGCAGGAACACCCATTCCGTGAACATTTCCCTTTTTTAAAAAGTATTTAATTAAAAGTAGAGTATACTGGATTAAATCGCTGCATACCTAATTGAGGAAATGCGTATACCAGGTATCTGGCAGGTCCAGAAAGTGAGTACCGTTTTGTAGGAGAAAAACTCGCATAAAAAAATTTTAAAATAAAATTTATTTTCATGCAAAAGAGCAGCTGTAGTTGCACTTCATTTACGTCGCACTAGAGCTGCACAATGGGCTATTGGCGGTGGTCTGGGAAACATCCCTGAGGACGATCCAAAGACATGCTATCAGAATTTTGATTCTCTGCAGAAGGAATGGCACCCCCGCTTTGGTAGCCCGACGACCTGTATGCGAAGTCGAGCACTTTACGGTAGAACAGATTAACGAGGACCAATACCGCACACCCTCGATCCCTACGCAGACTGATCCAAGTGGTCACCCACCCGCACACTGACCGCAGCCAGTGATGCTTGACTTCGATTGATCTGCTGGGAACCGTGTCTTAACGATCAGTCCACTGCGGGGCTCTCGCAAAAGAGCATTTTAGAAACTAATTTTCTGCATAGTTATTGCCATTGCTTAGACATTTATCTTAACTGTCTTACTTGTCAAAAACTTCTTCAAAAATAAATGCTTCCAGTAACGATAGCCATGAATGAACGAACACTGTTTTTTAAACGAACATCGTAATCGTAGAGCCTCCAGCAAAAATCATTTTTCTAATAGTTCAATAACTAGTTTCAGTCTTAAAGTTCGAGACCGGGACTGTGTAGCGGTTGATCGAACTGCTTCTAACCGAACTTATGAATTAAACTTAGAAAGAAATCATCAGAATGGGACTGAGAATTCTCCGCCTTTTGTTTTGAACTACAATTCGCAATTTTTTACTACACTGTATCGCACCGTATTACTAAATGCTCTTCGTAGTCGGCGGGGTCGGTAATCTTCTTAAACGTTTTGAATGCTCATTAATAAGCGTCAACATAACACAATCCAGCTGCAATAGCTCCAGTTGACATACAATCAGAGATACAAATGCGCATGTCTGGAACTGTGACACTACCATTGCGATGGCAATAGAACAAACTTACTTTTCGGACACACCTCGTATATTAAGCAGGAAAAAAAATAGCTTGAAACGCAAATCTCGTTATATTTGCTTACGAAATTGAAGGGGGGAAACTATATCAACGTGGGACTTCCAAAAGGACTAAATAATTTGACTATAAACTCAAGATTTTATTTTAATTCTTATGTATTTTTCATTGGCAATTTTTTTTATCCTTGTAGGAAATTCCATTTCAACACGTTTGGAATGGTCGACAGAACAATCTTCACTGTTCATTCACTCTAGAAAACGTTGACAGATCTCAAAAAGTTCGATGTCATATTCTAGTTTACCAGAGGGGTATACAAGCTCACAGACAGATGCTTAAAGTTAATCCTCAAGATTCTAGAGAAGTAAGACATCTTTTTCGCTCCTTATTTTCCGGAACCTAGCTATTCATTTCCTCAAAGAAGTATATTAGGGTTGGTGTGAGATACATATAGACTAATTAAATGACTTTTTTTACAATTTCGCGATGGCCGCTCTTAATGTATATTTTTGGAATCCATATAGAAATTGTTATTTTTTCCTTGTTTAAGTAATCATAGGTGACTTCTAATGAAATTATATTTCAAAATTTTCTTTTGACAAAGATTCCAGAAATATGTATTAAAGATTTTCTTTACGACATTTGAAGAACTATACTCTAGAGCAGTGATGGCTCAGGGGATAGAGCGTTCGCCTTCCAATGAGGGGAACCGGGCTCGAATCTCAGCGATGGACGGTAGATACGAATCCGCATCCAGCTTGCACCAACCACGGTGCTGACGTAAAATATCCTCAGTGGTAGACGGATCATGGATTAGAGTCCCCTTGCCATCCGGCTAACCGTGGGAGGTTTTCATGGTTTTCCTCTCCGTGTAGCGCAAATACTGGTGAGTTTCATCAAAAAGTCCTCCTCGAAAGCAAATTTCTTCCAATACTTGATATATGAGTTCTTTTGTCTTCTGGATTAGGTTCAAAATTACCAAGGCTTTGGAGTTGAACATTAGTAGTCGTAAACCCAAAAAATTGGATAGGCTGTTCAACGACGGTTATAAAATAAAAAAAGAGCCTACGCACTAAGCTTTAAAATCGGATAGCATGATTTCTTTTTTAAATTATTATCTATTTAGAGATGGTATTTAACAGCATGGTTTCCTATCGCAAAATATTAATCAAAAATTTTTTTACCTGGATATTTTTCTAACTTTTTGATTTCTGGGATTCCTTCAGACGTTTACAGCTCTCTATTCGATTACGCACTGAAGTTTTAAAAATTAAGTTTTAAAAATCGCAAACTTTTAGCTCGTTACAAATTAATAACAATACAATAATGCAATAATAGTATTATTTAGTTTGTAATAATAAGTATTTGCATTATAATTTAAAAAAATAAGAATCAAGTTTCATTATTATAATTATTTTAAAAAGTTATTATAATTATTTTACAAGTGTAGAACTAAAAAAGGTATCTAGAAATTCGTTTGTATTTTGTTCATCAAATGCGAAAAATGTAATGAAATACCAATTCAAAATATATAAATGTTTCTCTTATTTTTCAGAATATTTCGAAAATCAAATACATACCTTTAAAATATTAATTTCGATGCGTCAGTCAAATTAATACAGTTCAGTATCTTATTTCCTTTTTCAATTTAAATTGAGTGACTCGTATTTCGGAAAAGAAATGTTAATACAGCTTTCTTTGAAAATATTAAAGTCGAACTAAATGTTTTTATATTACTTATTGCATAAGTTTGCTTTTACTAACTTTTTTTTTTCGCCAAGCGTTCCTGCAAGAGCAAAACTTTAATTTTATTAGAAATACGATTCCTTTTATCCAATATCGATATTTTATATTGAATCATGGAGTTGATAGAATACTACAAGAAACACTTCCGGCTGATAAATAAACTGGTTTTATTTTATATTTTATAACCGTCGTTGAATAGCCGACCCAATTTTGAGTTTACGTCTACTAATGTTCAACTCCGCAGCCTTGTAATTTTGAAGCCAATTCAGAAGTCAAGGAAACTCCTGGATCAGTACCCCCAGAGGTATGATTTGTTACAGGAGAACATGGAGGACTTAGTGACCCGACAGATTTAACATGCGTCAGTCACCATTTATTACACGAGGAGTCTTCAGCAGGCGGGGATCGATCCCACGACCTCTTGGACATGGGCCCAGTGCCCCATCAACCAGGCTATTCCGGCCCTAAATACACTGGTTATCATAAATGAAAAAAACATCCCAAAGATGACCATAACTCAAAATGATACGCATGGAATTTAATAAAACTGGCTCACATTATAGTGCACATAATAATGTATAAAATAACATAAAAAATATTAACCAGACAATTATGGTGCTACAGAAATCAGCATGCGTATTAAATGTATAAATCGGACGTGTCAATTTGGAATCGGAAAAAAAATTGTATGGAGTATGATCACCACTAGCAGCAATACAGCCCATACAGCGGTGTGTCATACTTTTATGCGGTCCACCTGTTCCGTTGGAAGTGCGATCCATTGTTCATACAAAGTAGTTGCAAGGGTCTGAGGAGGAGGATTGAGAGTAGTTACACGCCTCTCTAAAGCTTCCCGAACATGGTAAATTGAGTTTAAATCTGCTGATCGAGCTGGCCACTCCATGCTCTGAATTATTATTGTCTGCTGAATATAATCCACAATGCAATTTTTTTGTGGTGTTGCGTTATCGGTTGTAACACGAAATCATCACCTATTGCTCCAGCATAAAAGTTCATATAAGCATCAAATATGTTATGTCTATGCACGTGAGTATTCACGATTCCACGTAGAAAAACATGCAGCTCTGCACGTTCACCGAAAGAGATACCACCCCACACACGGGTAAGCATCTCTATAACAGATGTTTGATAGATAATATCTGATTATAGGGTTCTCTCCAAATCAAACAATGCCTACTATCTCTTTTGAGGCTAAACCTGAACTCATCTGTGAAGGTCCTTTCATTGGTCAGTTTTCCAGTGGACATGGTGCTGCGTTCACCTCAAATGTCCCATTTATGGCGTGATGAGAGTGGCACGCAAATGACTGATTGCTTATCGAACAAACCACGTTCGTAAAGTCTTTTACACACAGTAGACATTGACACCAATCTGAGACTACTAAGAGAGGATCTGAGCTTACTCGGAGTTGCAGTTCTCTTCCTTCATGTACATAATGATAAATATCGGACGTCGGCCTCGTCGTAGCAATTGGTCATCCATAGTTAAACCTTCTGAATGCCGAACCTGTGGTAGACATTGTTGCCAAGGTCTGTGAACCACAGAAGGACTCACATTTAGTCATCTGCTCATTTCTATCTGACTTTTCCCTACTTCATCGGACAAATGATGCCTGGAGATCATTGTTACAAATTGGCATTCTCTAATTTCTAATTTCAGAAACACCGTGAAATTTGCAGGCTTATATGCAGGTGACTTTATTCCATCGCAGCGCCACTAATTTACAAATTACCGCTTAACTTAGCATCTCTTATTTGACAACATATTCAAATTTCATTAAGATTGGTTTACTTTTGGGAGAGATATCGCCATTTTTGCAATTTTTCATTAATTTGTGAAAACCAGTGTACGAATTTACGTACGTGACAAAATTCGAAAAAAGTATTTAAAATTAATGTTATTATCATTTATGTCAAATTCTGACCATCCAAACAGCATCTATTTCTGTTTTTAAGGTTTGAGTGGTCTGTCTTTAAGGCTTGAATGTAAGGCTACTTTTAAAGTTTTGATATCTTAAAAGCTTCCCAAACCATTACCTCCTTTTCCAATCAGTTTTTGAATTGTTTACTACTCTTATTTATTTATGCTAATCTAGGTCAAAATTGTCTGAATAATCAACACTTTCTTTTAGTCTCTCCGAATAGTACAAATGGATTTTAATTAAAAATGCAGAAGTAAAATTACAGGCATATTCTTTTTTCATTCTCATTATTTTTTTTCATTCTGCATTTCTCATCAGAACTCAAGAATCAATTTAAAGCTTCCCAACGCTCATATGTAGTGCAAGTCTCGACACATTTACTTACAGAAAATCACGAATTTCGATGCCAATTAAAAACTAAACATTGACAGCCATTGAAAAGCTTTAGTTAAACGCCTGTTGGCGAAAACGGAAAATTACTTGTTCAGGGAATGTCTCAGAAGTCCTTGAAATATTATTTAACACTGAAAAGCGTTTAAGCTGTGCATTCTTTCTTTTACATACCTTGCTCTATTTTATAATAACTCTGAACTCTCATCTGTTTCACTGTCTTTATCCTTTATTTCACAGTATTATAGACAAATTCGAGGAGTGCATAAACACTCACTGAGTTGGAATCAAAAACTTTTCTTATTTTGGTGAAAGTGAGACTGCTTTTTTTATAACTACGAAAAATTACGTTTTGATTTTTGTGATACTAAATTTACGCCACAATGTAATACGTTTTCTATGCTCTTATTCTTTGTGTTATTTAAAACTAATATTGTTCTGCCATCCAAGCTCTTCCATCTGTTGTGGTTGTCACATAAGCCACTTGCCAATATCAGCGAGACTGCTTGAAATAAAAAGAATTTTCAAAGCAGAGAGTGCGCTTCTTGTTTTCAGTGGTGCCATCTGTCGCCATAGAATACGATTTTGCCACACACATACGTCACAATCCATTTTACTGGGAAGACTGATTTACACACCTTTCATCCATCTGCAGATCGTAATTTTGATCTGAAACAGAGAATGATTAATCTCCAATTCAGTACCACCAGAGCTTTTGATTTGTTGTGGTTGGAGGACTTTGTAACGCTGACAGATTTAATGTGCACCAGTCACCATTTGATACAGGGGAATTATTCGGCCGGCGGTTCTCACGAATACATTATTACTATTACAAAGACTTGTTCTTGAGAGTATTACTATTTTTATGGGTACTTAATGGTTAATCGAAGTCAATGAAAAGTAATAAATGTGCATCTCCACCAATTTTTTTTTGTTTCATATACGCAAAGTTTAAATAAAATTTTAAAAAATGAGAAAATCAAATAAAATAAAAAACTGTTCAATTTCCTTGCACCGGGCTGACCGAAAAGTACCGTTTTATATATTTTATTTAGTTTCCAATTTTTGTTTAGAACTTTTTATTTTTTTCATTATTTATTTTTCACAATTTTTATTTATTTACTTTTTTTTGTTTTTGTTTATTTATTGTTTTATATACATAAAAATTAAACAAAATTTTAAAAAACTAGAAAATCGAATAAATAAAAAAACAGTTTAATTTCCTTGCGCCGGGCTAACCGAAAAGTACAGTTTTATATATTTTATTAAGTTTTTAATTTTTTTTTAGAACTGTTTATTTTTTTCATTATTTATGGTTATATACTTTACATAATTGTAAGCATTTATTGAATCCATGAGAAGTAATAAAAAAAATTTCCGCAAAATGCTTTTTGTTTTCGATAATATTTTCAGGAAACTAATCATTTTTATGAGATTTATTTTTTACTTCATTTTATTTTCACGATTCATGTTCTTCTCATATTTACAGAAAACCAATGTACCTAGCCCTACCCTCAACTGGACAAATCAGCCCCTGAGTTCTACGGTGACGGCCAATGACAACGGCTGCCCCCTCGTTGCCTTGGATCAGCCAATCGCAGGATTCAGGTACATATTTAATTTTTTTTTTTCAAAGTTTATGCTTTTACCCAATACAGCGTAGAAAATTTGAATCATAATTGTAGTCAAGAAAGAACCATGGAAATTGTTCTTATCTTATACATTATGCTGCATCGTATATCGGATGTAACATATGTTTACAAATCGCACATACGCTAACTATACGAATGAAATACTTCAATTAGACAATCTTTTCGGTACAAATAAAATATTTAAATCAGATACGACAAGAAACGTTACAGCAATATATAACAACAGATAACCGACCTCGTATTTTCTTAAAAAGAAAAACTTATTTTTACTTTTTAATAAAATAAGAGTAGAAATAAAAACTGAGAAAACGAAAGAAATTAAAATTAACTTCGTTTTTCATTAAGTATTCAAAATTTTGATGAAAATCTTATATTATTTAATGAATATTTTTCCTTCATGTTTAAAAAAAAGCCTTCGAAAGTTTATTGCAATTCATCTTTGCATATTTTAATAAAAACGTAATATTTGTTTAAAATTTTTCGCTGAAACTGTAGAAATTGATAGTTTCCAAACACTTGTTGTAAATTGTTTGTACCTAGTTATTTTTTTAGTATTATTAACATTCCCGAGTGTCTTTGCAATTAAAAGAGAGCTAAAATCATGGTAAAGATAGCTCCGAAGCCTTCAAAACTCGAACATCCGAAAACAATCCTACCCAGTGGTACCCACGTCTTAGTAAGAGGCAAAAAGTTGAGAGCCGGTTTTTTTGCTGCAGGGTGCAAATGGGGAGGCTGCAGGGTGCTTATCACCGAATTAATTGAAACCAAGTTCGAGACTGTAAAGCTAATAGTTAAGAAGTTATTATGTACACTAAAAGTACCATGTTTTACTTGGACCTACTTTCACATCTGACATTGTTGTCTAGACATATGAAATATTGTTTCCTGAATATATTTTGCGTTCAATCGCATGAAACTAAACACTAACTAGTTTAAACTCCGTTTTTACTTCACTATTAATAAACTCTTCTAAAATTATAAATCGCAGTCAAGCAAAAGTGTGAAGTTATCCAAATGTCTTATAGGACTTACATATGCACGCATAACACAAAAATGTTACTAATGTAACTTTTCTGTGTATAAAATATAATTTTCTACTTTCTTCTTACAATATAGGAAGGCTTTACATTATTGCAATCATTAGTAAAACATTACTGAAACATATCATTGCTTACATGTTTAAAACATTTTAATAAAAATTGAGATGATATTAATGCAATGAAGAGTAAAAATGTATGAGAAAATAACATTTAAATTATGAAATTTTGTTTCATTTAGAAAAAAAGCTTTTACAACTTGTACTTTATTTACAAACAGAAAATATTTGTACCGCATTAAATTGTTGTCTTCCAATCAAATTTAAATTTCCTGCTCTTCGTAACTCGGTGGCACTACTATATCTAATTAGACATTAGATTTAATGTTAGATTTCTTTCCAAATTACGTTTTTTATTCTAAGTGCCAGGATAATGTAAATCGAAGGTTGTCACCCTTTACCAATATTATTCCTTACGTAAAACTTTGCATAAATATTGGTAGCAAAATTTAAGTACCTGCCGCAATATTAAATTCAGCACTTAAGGGAAAATACTACTTGTAAATTAACAGCGGTATGGTACTAAACATGCAATTACACTTTTATTTATAATATGCCTACCCAAGTCAAACATTTTTACGGTTTTCCATTGACAGACCAACGTAATCTTGATGGTAACCATCAATGATTCCATCATGAACCATTATATTCTTGATGGTAACCATCAATGATTCCATCACGAACCATTATATTCTTGATGGTAACCATCAATAATTCCATCATGAACNTAATAATTGCGCGTTAATCTATTTTTCTTGATTCATATTGCATTATTTTGGACACAGGAAAATATCTACACAGGGATTTATGCCATCCTAAGTCAAAATTTCTTATGGTTTTCCATTGATGGATCAACATAATCTTGATGGAACCATCAATAATTCCATTGTGAACCATTATATTTTTTTATGATAACCATCACATGTACTCCAGTCTGATTTATGGTGATCCAACATAAAAATAGAAACTTGCGTCCATGGTTTGTTTATGTTGAACCATAATGAATTTCCATCGTAGTATCTTTGAAATCAAATGCTGGAACGATCATGAATGACCACCATCCCAATGTAGGAATTCGGACTGATTTATGATGGTCCAACATAAAAATACCAAAATTGTTTTCATGATTCTTGGGAACCAACAAGAATTCCCATTAAACCGTCATGGAAATGTATAGTTGGAACGATCACAGATCATCATGGATTGTTGGTCCATAACTTCTCCTTAATGATCATAGTATTAAAGTAGCATTTTCTATCATGGAATGATGGAAGTTTGTTGGCATATCAAAAACCATGAACACGTAATGGAAAATGTTGGATGATGGTGACCATCAAATGATATTGGACCATCATGAATTGCACTGAAACCATCAAAAGTTTTTGATGGAACCATAAAGAATTTCGATTTGGATATATTTAACAAAACAATTTAAATTGTTATTGTATATATCTTTATTTTCAAATCCTCTACCATTCATTGTGACTGTTAATATCGACCATTAGTTGACGGTGAATATAAAATTGACTGATATGAATAATTATAGAAATTCATTAGCGATAAAAAGTGAAAATTTGATTTTCTCTCTTTTTTTTCATTAGGCTAACAAATCAAGCTCGAAAACAACTTCGAACGTTTCTTGATCCCCCAAATCTGAATGGAAATGACTGGCGAAGGCTAGCTCAAGAGCTTCAAGTTGACAGGTACAGAATTTATTGCGGATAAACTCTTTTTCTGTAATCGGTGTTTCGTAATGACTGCTCTTAAAGCGTTTTTTAAAAAATATTTAAAGTTAAAAAATTATGCACGTTAGAGCTTGCTAACTCACATTTAAATGATGAAAAAAAACGATATATTCAGCTTTCGAGGTTAATACAAGCTCGGAAGCGATTTCGAAAAATCACAACAAAGTTTGTCTGGTGAAATTAAAATACATTCCTCTTTCGGTTTTATCATCAGCTAATTTTCCAAAAAAAAGAAGAAGAAAAATCTAATACCTCGTTTTCTTTCGTAGAACTTAAGAGTTAGCAATATTTGATAACATTTTTGGGTACTTACATAAAATCCAGTCCGCCATTTTCGACAAGATCAGAGAAAAGCGCCTAACAACACGATTTTTTTTTATAATTATGGAAAACTTTAAACGACTAAAGTTAAGACTTTAAAATTTTATGTGGTTGTTATTTTCCATTGTTGACTAAAATTCGTGTTGTTTAACGCCCTTTTTGGTTTTGTCGAAAATGGTCGACAGGATTTTATAAATCTCTTAATTTTGTTTGGGTTTTTTTTTTTTTACTATCTCATATAATTTTCGACTTCTAGTCTTTTAAGTGAAAGTATTCTTTCTCTTAATTTTTTCTACAAAATTAAAAAAATTTAGGTATTTTTAGGTAAGGAAATCAAACTATTTTTACTAGGTTAAAAAATAAATAAATAAAATAAAAAGGACATTTATTGGTTACGTTTCACCTGCTCCCGGCGAATCGAAAAGTATGGAATATATAATAGGCAAAACACCTTGTATATTCTCAAATTCTACCATCATCAAAGAAATTATCTATAACTTATGTCTCTGTTTGATTGCAGATATATAAACTACTTTGCTACAAAACCCAGTCCTACTGAACACATCTTAGACTTGTGGGAAGCAAGACACAGAGATTCCAGCGCACTAACGGACCTATTAAACATACTAAGGATGATGGGACGTGAAGATGCAGCAATGGTGCTTGAAAAAGAAGCTGGCTCTTGGCTGTGACTTACGGGCAACTTTAGCAAACCTTGCATTCTTTAAACTGCTATTTTTAGACATTGATTGAACGATTGGCAAGAGAATTTGGCGTGATTTGATCAAATAGTTATGGCTTGAAGGGGTTAGAAGAGACAGTTAATCGTGTAAAATAAAATTTGAATTGAGACGTATACGGAATAGTAAGAGAGATACCAGTTGTTAGAGAAACATAAGAAGGTGATTCTTCGTGGTACTGTGAAACTTACGCAGTGCGAGCAAC
Organism: Parasteatoda tepidariorum; assembly: GCF_043381705.1. Taxonomy (NCBI): domain Eukaryota; kingdom Metazoa; phylum Arthropoda; class Arachnida; order Araneae; family Theridiidae; genus Parasteatoda; species Parasteatoda tepidariorum. The sequence continues at coordinate 42,472,543 of NC_092207.1, read as the reverse complement.
TTCAAGAATTAACTGCTTGTTTCGTTTTTATTTTCGCACGATTTTGTATATGATTCCTTCTTTAAACAAGTGAAAGAATGTCTTTTGACAGTTTGAACCACTGATCTCGAAGAGATTGCTGAATTGCCTGATAGAGAATAATCTCCAATAATAGCTTCTTCACCCCGCGATTAGGCTTAGCATTTCTAGTTGGACAAATGTCTATGAGCATGGCTGCACGCCTTATAAATTATTTTTAAAATTACAATTCTTTTTATTATGAATGCAATCATGTTTTAGGCAAATACTAGTTAAATTTGACTTTGTATAAGAAATAAATTTTAGTTGCTTTTCATTTATCGTTATCGTCAAAAATTAAGAATTGATCAATCGTTCTGTGGAGTTAACACTTCCTAGAAAAGAAAGAAAAAACCTTCGCACGAATCAATTTAGTAGTCCGACGTGATGAACATTAAGTCTGTTTCACAAAGGCTCCGTCGAAATATGAAATGATGTTTTTTTGCGAATAATATGCTATTTTTATAACTGCTGTGCGTTGGCAACAGTTACTCATGACTGTTAGGTCTAGTTCAGCCTATCTAAAACCAACGCTGTCTACGCTTATTTTGAAAATAGCCCAAAACGTCAATATGGATAAAATCCACAGTTTTGTGAAAATAAAAAGAGAGCGTTTGTGGTCTAATTTTTTAATATTTAAAAACTTACTCCAATGCTGCCTTAAATGGGATCAGAAAAATTTGCAAAAACTAAGAATTTGAACAGTGATTTTGATAATTTTCATCTAGGAGAAAAATGTCTCCAAATTAGCTATTTTTTAAAAAGTTTACTAACTTTTTAAATATTTAAGTTATTTATCTGATTGTTTTAAAGTTCAGATAATTGTTCACTGCAAGATTATATATATTGTTAAAAATCATCTCATTGCTTCAAGTGTAAGGCACTTAAACTATGACCTTTTTTTTTATATTTTTCTTGGCGACAGAGCTTCGAAAAATAACGTTAACTGCGCAGTGGTAGTAAATAAGAAAGATATAAAAACATTCGGACTACTAAAATACCGTATTTCTCGTTTATGGTAACCCGTGCGAAGGTTTTCTCTCTACTAGAAAGTGTTGGTAGAGCGGTAGTGCTGAAATTCAGGGCTTCCTTTTAACACCGTTAATTGCTAAAACTGGCTTCAAGCCCGTTTTGAATAAAGTAATTCAGTTACCTATTGGAGATTTGTGGTTTGAACTCTCTTGAAAAAAAAAATACCTGTTGTTTCAACTTTGTATTAATATTCAATTTTTTTATGTTTTGGCTGTATATTGCTTTCTGTGAAGTGCAATGGTTTTTATATTTGATATATTTTTTTGTTTTGTAGAAAAGAAGTAATTTAATTGTAATGTGGATTTTTTTGAGGAAAAAAATCATAGCCTATATTACTATATTTTATGATCGGTTATAAAACTAAGCTTGGTGTAGGATTATTGAGATTTTCTCTTTAAAAACATCATTCAGTGATTGCCTTAGTAGGGTAATAGCGCTAGTCTATAGTAAACTTAACAGGTGCCAAATTCATCTGATATTTTTGGTTAAAGCTTCAGAATTAAAAACAAAAAATTATTTAAGTTTCATACGTTTCTTTTACAATCGATTTTTTCGGCCTTATAAATAATTTTTTTAAAGTTTTATTTGCAATGCTGCTGAATTAAAGGAGAAACAAAAAATCTATTTCTCAGAAAACTTATACTGGAAATAAAAAATTTAGTTCAAACTTTTGAACCGTTTTACAATAATATTTACATTGCCATTTTTTCTGTTTTTTTACACAGATTTTTACTAAAAAAATTTTATTATTGCTTTTATGTCAGAGTTTCCATATTTTGAGAAATACGATTGCATTAATTATAGAACAATATAACACGATTGAATTAATTATATAGTGATTGAATTCATTATATAGTGATTGAATTAATTATACGTGATTGAAGTAATTATATACGATTGCATTAATTAAACAAGTGTATATAACAAAGAATGTCTTCTGGATTTAAACCGAAAAGCCAGACAGATTCTCTAGTTACTATACTAGTTTCCAAAAAGCACAGTAAATGAAACAAGTGTTACAATAAATCGCGTAGTACAAATTAAAACCTACATGTCTGGGGTAAAATAAAATTTACATCAATTATATTTGTTCACAAATTCCAATCACTATGATTGTGTACATAAAAAAATATTTGGGGTGTATGAAAGGGAAAAAATGTATTAAAAATGTCTTTCCATATAAATTTAATAACTATGGGGAATAAATTTTAATTATTTAAATGTTAAATATTAAATTCGATGAAGTTTCTGATGAGATTTCATTAAACTTTATAGATTTATAGTTTAAACATCAACATAAAAATCTACTCAACAAAAAAACTGTTGAAATCGCCCTACTTCAAATTCTATCAAATTTTGTATTACCATAATTAACCATGATTAAAAAACCAGTTAAATTTTAAACCATGGTTAAAAGTACACTCTCTGAAGAGTCGGATTGATGTTGAACCATATTTTGAACCACAATAAGGTGTAAATTTTCTTCTACCTTAAGTTATTAAATTGAACTAGGTTACCATTCAAATTGAACCATAGTATCATGTAGTCTAAATTTATTCTCATTTTTTTTTATACAGTTTAGCACCATATTATGGTTCAACATGACACAAAATTTCCAATGTACTTTTACACATTGTTTTATTTTGTACGTTATTTAATAGTTAAAAGTTGGTACATTAATTTTTGCAATTGTAAATTATGGAATTCCATATAATGATTCCTAAATCTTATTTTCGTTTGTAATAAAAAAATGCATTTTGTTTTTTTAAAAAAATTAGAAAAATAATTTATGACTTTTGTAAATAAATAAATTATTTTCAAAATTTGTTTCTTAAAAGAAAAATCAAAACAATTCAAATTTTATTTAATTTAAACAGACTATCGATCGAAATTGAGAATTTTTGTGCATAAGGCATGACAATCAAATTTTTTACTTTTTTTTTCTTCACTTGATTGTTTGTTTGTTTTACTTTAATTAGAATCATAATGTTTGCTTAAAAGCACTTAAAATGTTTTTTTTTTAATGAAAAATTAAAAAACGGCAAGCGTGCGAAATTCTTTTTGATACAAAATATTTCATTCATTTAAAGTGTCTTTTGTAAAAACAAAATAGAATTTAATGTAGAGAAATCTTGTACTTCCAGCTATATGCAGTTTTAGATATGAGATTTTTACTATGTAATTGTTAGAAAAACTTTTATACGCCATCATATTATATATAGAATCAGTATTTTCAGAAAGCAAACAAATAGCAGAATTCTCATGAGCTTAATATGAATTAAATGTTTTGTTTTGTATCATCGAAACCAAATGCGTGGTTTAAGTCAGGTGACACATGATTGTTGAGGCATTTAAATTTTGAATCTAATTGGTGGAGTTTTTTTTAGAAAAAAAAAAAGAACGGAGTGCCACTATAATTTTAATATAGTTTTCATTGCCAAGAAGATATAGTACATTGTTTCAAACATTAAAAAAAAAAAAACATTTTTGTCTCCTTCTCTCAATATTGCTTGCCTTGTGTTTTGTGATTTAATCACAAAAAAGCTGATCCATAGCGAACATTCAACTTTGAAGTATTTTAGTTTTAAACTCAATCTAGGGACAGGAAAACTCTTGAAACAGACAGTGGAACATACTCTTCTTCATATAGAATATTTTTAGCAAAACTAATTCGCGTTAAACGGTGAAGAAAACCTTCAGAAGTCTCATTCGATTAGCCCAAGAGCAAAGAGACTCTAATCCATGATTTGTCTGCCACTGAGATTATTTTTCGTCAGCACTGTGGTACGAATCGAAATTAGTTTTTGGATTCTCATATAAAGCTTCTTATTTTTATTTTATTTTTTTGGAAAACTCTGACATTCCTTCTTTGACGTTGCAAAAACAATGTCTAGCCCAGTAATAAAAAACCAAAAAAAAAAAAAAATCACTTATCAAAAATTGCATAAAGTTTTGAAAATCCCCAATAATTTACTAACATTAATTCAAAACTAGCTTTAACTTAATCGAAAACACAAGGGAAAAAAATAAGCCCTTTTCTGTTTGATTCGAAAAATAAACTATTTACTTATCTACATTTAAAAAAAAACTTTTTTTCTTCCTTATTAATTCATCAAAAAATAGATTAATAGATGTGACTTTTAGAAGGGGTTACTTTTTCTTTAAAATGAAAATTTTATCTTTTACAATTTGTCAGAAACCATCTTAGACATGGGCATTAACCTTTGAGAGATGAGGAGGCTTTGGCGATTTTCGAGAGAAAAGTCATAAGAAATATCTGAGGTAGAGCTCAAGTAAACGGCTTATGACGAAGGAGTGTTTATTTAGAATTTTATAAAATCTTTTAAAGAACCTGATGTCGTGAAATACTTGAAAATATAACTCATAAGATGGGTTGGACATCTGGTTAAATGTAGAAAGATCGAAGCTGCCAAACACTATTTTTAATCTAGCCTGTAGGAACTAAACGAAGAGGCAGACCTAGCCACAGATGGATCGACTGTTTCAAAAAAGACATGAACATCCTGAAAACCAAAAATTGGAGGATAGTCACGAAATGGAGAGAAGCCTGTAAAAGACTTCTTGAGAAGACTATGGCCCACCCAAGGCTGTTGTGCCTCTGAAGAACAAGAAAATGCAGAAAATTGAATTCGACAAGAGAACATAAATTAAAAATATATTACAGTAATATTAATAGACCTGCCAATGAATCCTAATATAAATACAGTATTAATTACACCATTAAACGTATTTTTTTCACTTAGTTATTATGAACTTAATTTAAGCATGATTAGTCGTTATGTTCATTAGTTTTAGTTTTAAGCTAATGAGATTAAATTAAACTTTGAAAGAAATCATATAGAATGTTAATTATGTATTAACTTTCTAGCCCTCTCCTATTTACGGTACCTTTCTTCACTACGTCAACCAAACACTTTTCCGACAAAAAATCGTGAACTTCACAATTTCCAATATTCCAACGGTTTGAGTATCTCATTGCGGTTCTTCTGTTAATTATATTTTAGGAGTGATTTTTAATAGATCCTCTTTAAAAATTGCGAGTACAGTAAAAAGAGTACTTAAAAATTAAGTGCATAATTTTGTTTAATATAGCATCCTACAGGCATTCTGAAAAACAATGCTTTTGTAATGTAATTTTAAAAGCAGTTTTTTTCTGCTTGCCATAGTTCAGCCAAATGGTTGATCTTCACTATAATGATTGATTTATTTTTATTCCTTAAACTCTGAAGTATTGCGTTTTTCCTTAAAACATATATACTAAATCGTCAATATGTATGTTTTATTTCCTTTTTTTCCGCAAATTATGGTCCAGAGTTGCATACTAGAAATTTTTAGCACTAAAATTGACAAGTATTGTTTGAATTAAGTATCAGAGATTGGTTGAAATGCCAAAGAATTTATGACTTTCAAAAAAGCTGCGATGTAGGAATACGCCTTGAATTATTTCTTTTTAGCTGTTTAAGGCAAATCATTTACATAAAACAATAGATAAGACTTTGAGCAATATCTAAATCATTTTTTTTTTTAAAAATACTATTATCCAATAATAAAATATTAAACATTTCATTTAAATGCGAATTTCGGATATTAGTTATTTTGAAAATACTTCCTTTATTAGATGAAGTTGAATATTTTTAAAGATATTTAACATGTTAAATATTTTTAAAGACATGAAGAGTTAAAACGTGACTGTATTGAATTAAATTAGAAAAACTAATTTAATTTTAAATTTGTATTAAATTATTTATTTTTTCTGTATTGATAAACTTATGCACGTACTATAATTTTTACAACTCACAAACCATTTAATTTGTATTAATGCTCATGAGATTTTGTACCTTTACTTATGTGATAGAATGCAGGATGGTAAGAAGATTTTCGAGTAAAATTTTCCATTGAAGTTCGAAATTATATAATTTTTTAATTTTTTTCTTCTCGTTATTAGGTTAACGTTCTTTAAAATAGCGAAGTTTAAAACTTGCTTTGTAATGAAGATTTTATTTTTACAAAACATTTTTTATTTTTTAAATTTATCCAGTATAACTTTTGCCTTGTCTTTTGCTTTCTGAAATTTCAATAAATAAGGCGTAGGGTGTCCCGAAATTCGCGAAAGATTTGAATTTTGAGCCATTTGTGCGATGAGATTTCACCAATGTGAGGAATAGAATTGTGGAACAGATGACAGTTAAGGGTTATTAAAAAAGGTGGTGTTAAACGTGGTTCATTATTGTTCAATATTTTAAACATTTTTGTGACCTTCCCTTGTCATGTATTTTATGTTTCAGAACTGGCCGCCCAGATGATGCAATTTTATGATGGTCCTTTAAAAAAATTTCTAATATTTATGCTTAAAAGCTTCTTAGCGTAGGAAATCGACCTCTGTATCAACAAAGTTTTGCCACAGTTATGCAAAACAGACATTGCAAATCTCGACCAAAGAATGTATATGTGCAAGCAAGACCAATTCCCTAATATATTGCTTCAAACTTACTGTATGTCTGTGAAAGAATTACAAATTTGCAATTTTTGATTAAAAACCTGCATTTCTTGTCAAAATAAACTCTTACATAAATTTTGGGACATCCTGTAATTTAAAAGGTTTGAAGTATTTTTTTTTTTTTTTTTTTTTTACTTTCTACCAGTGCTGCTAACATGTGATGCTAGAAAATAGGGTATAACAGTATAAAATAAGAATAAAGCGCTGATTCTATGTGTGCTGCCACTTTAAAAATTAAACTTTGTCCAAGATCTTAGAAACAATGTCAAAGTACAAGCTTTGTAATCGCGGCAGTTATTAGATTTTTTCATATATATTTCATATTCTAAGCATAGGAACAGCTATCTGACATATATTTGGTCACTAGGAAATAAAATATAAGTGATACTTTTTGTAAATATAAATTAACTTTTGGTGTCTAACTGTAAAATTTGAAATTCCTTTATAGTTAAAATTCTAATTCTTCTATCATTTAGAAAATGTTGCTTGCAACAGTTAACTGTGAACAGAATTTCATAATCCATGTGCCTCGCGCTTGGCATATTTGTATAGTACAAATTATTGTACTTCCTTTTAACATCATTTAAAATTATTTGCTTCAGAGTTTTCATGCAGTAATTATTATTTTAAAGCCAAACAATAATATGGCTTATTACTAAAAAGTAAACTTATTTTTAAGAAAATTTAATAGCACGTTTTCATGGTAAAAGGCCATGAAATATCTATTATTATTGAATATTCTATTAAAAATAGTAATTTTAAAAAAAACTGCCTTCTACTAAAATTCAAACTCGGCTCAGAGAGGCTTAAGAAAAATTATTTTTTTTTTCAAGTTCTAATACAAATGTTGTTGTAACTATACTTATACCTAACTATTCACTTAATTTTTTTTCAAATTTGAGGGCAAACAATATTGAAACTAAACACGATAATATTTATTCACTTTCTTTTCTCAAGTTCACGATGCAAATTAGATTTTGTTTCAAGATCAAACCTTTTGAATAACCAATAGTGTTCTAAAGTTTTCGTACTTATGTAAATGGATCACAAATGTCTTTGCGATGATTCTTAAATTTATATCTCAAATCCTAATTTCTGTTATTCCTATCTAAAAATATGTGAAAACTGGGTTTAATTTGCCGAGAATAGTACAGCAAGAAATGCAGAACGCTACCAGTTGATTAATTACGAATAGTAAACAGAGTGTAAAATTAAATTTTTGTTAGAAATAAATGGATTTATGTTAACAATGATTCAAGCAATTATTCAAACCGCGGGTGAAATATCTTGGATAAAAAGTATTGTGAGTTTTTGAAGAAAAAAATTTTTTTTAATCGCCGTTTTATGTATACTGTTTCAATTCATTAGTGTTCATAATTTATTTTCTCACTAATATTTTGTATACTAATGCTGAATGGTGTGAAATCCATTTGCAATTAGTAATTCAAAATCCTATCTGAAAATGCTTGTTTGAAATATCTGAATAATTCTTAAAATTAGAAACGTAGTGATATAAAAATCTGGAAATTTGGGAAATTCCTAAAATGAATTATTTTTTTAAATTCTAGTTTCTAAAATATTTTTAATACAAGTAAAACAAATGATAAATAAATTAAATTTTATTTCTACTTTTGAGTTTGATTCTAATTGAAAAAAAAGCTACCTTAGTAACGAAACTCATAATACGGGCTGCAATATATAAACTTTAAAAGAAATGAATACTAAGAAGAAATTAATTCTAAAATTGAAAAGAATAAAATAAAAAAACTGCATTATTACATTGTAGTACTAGATTTGACGCTATATAATTAAGGGATTAAACCAGAATTTATGAAGAAAGTGCTGCTGTTGCTGAAAACTCATTTCTGATTTAAGAAGCATATTGAAATTTGCTTCGTAATTTTTAAAATATTACAAAACTGTTGTTGTAAAATAATAAATAAACAAAAAAAGGTATTGATATGCATTATTTTAATTAAAAATATATTTTTAAACGAAATTAAGATACAAAATTTTTGAGCTAGTAATTCTACATAAATGCATTTCAGAATCGGTTTCTATTTATAAAAAATGACGCAAATCCCTATATCTTACAAACCAGTTTATCAGTTTAAAAAAAAAATTTATTGTAGTTTTTCACTTTTTTCTTTAAAGAAAATCAAAAATTCTAATTGATTTCATTTTGACAAAATTGAACATCGCTTATAATTTCAAAACCTATAGTTATTTTCTACTGAACCTGTAAAATAAGTTACCAAGGATATCGATGTCTGCATTGTATCGATATCCTTTTCTGTATTAACAATAAATTTTTCAGTTCACTCTTCTTATTTCGATCTTTATCTTCGATATTTCTGACGCATTTTTTTTTCGAATTTACAAGCATGATACCGATACTTTTTTAGCAGTAAATGTTTATAATATGTTTAAAAACTTCACCTGTACTGTAATTAATGATTAGTTGTAGAAAATTGCGGTAAATAATTTAACCTATTGAACGGACAAATATTTTTACTTTTTCATTATATTATTTTTATTGAGAGAAAGAAAATCGCATTTATATATATTCGAAGCTGTTTTATATTTTCTATCTTATTTAAGTATGTGGGATATGTTGTTTTATGTGTTTCAGATATACTACTATTTGTATAGCATTTATCATTAATTTTCTTATCTATCACGTGATAATTTTTTATAAACAGGCGGCAAATTTACACAAACTTTTTATAAAATATTCTTTTTAGGAAATTATATTACCCAGTTTATTGCATTTATATTGTTCCAAAAATTCAAACTTTAAATAGTTGACGATTTTTTTTAACGTTATTTTGTTTTATCACTTATTCGGCATTAGATAATCAGCAAGTTGTTTTTAATTATGGTACAGTAATATTTTTACAAATAAATCAAATGCTTTATTTAAGAGGTCATTCATTGTAGATAGTTACAAAATGTTATAATATTATTTCAAATAAATCAGTACAGTATTGGTTTATAAAATTTCCTACGAAAATAGTCTATACTTATTGTCTATATTAACCACTTTATCTGTGTTGTTATAATTATTATGACATATTTTTATTATTTTAATTAACCATTTTCTCTATCCCATGTAAGCATTTATTTTATTTGTATGTTCACTTCTTTTTATAAGATACTTTAATTGCACACAATTCATTTTACACACTTAATTATTTAGATGCATTTATTATACACTACAACACAACACATATTTTGTAGTTAAGTACTGTTAAATGTCGAAAACAGTTTAATGTATTTACTGTTGTATCACGTTTTAAAACGAACACTTTCTTGCTATTGTTAAATATTTTATGACTATTTTTTAATAATTTATTTTCATGAAAATATTAAAAATTTTGAACATGTGCAATATTTAAAATTAAATTAAATTCTATTAATAAGAAATCTATATCCATAAAGTTTAAGTTGACTCAAACTTCAATAAACAAACATATTTTATAAAAATGCAATAGAATAAAAGTAAAAATTCAACTTTAGCAGTGTATTTTTAAAAAAAATTACGTAGAAATATTCTGTGTTTTTTAACTTTTTAATTACTTATATATTTGTAAGCTGAAATAAAATGATTGCCTACACGTTTAAAGTAAAATGCAATTTAAAATCATCAAAATATGCTTTAAAACAGACCAAGAATTATACTTAGTGCAACACTGGTAGAAAATTTAATTATTAATAATTAATAAAAAATTATCTGTTACTATTTTGACCATGATTCTAAGTCTACGCTCTCGGAAAAATCAGCTTAACGTTAAACCATAATATCGTACAGATTACAATCAGCCTTAATATTCAGTCTTTCCTTATTTATGCCGTGTCTATTCTGTTTAAACAATAGTATTGCAGAAAGAAGATTAAATCATTGATGTTTTAGTTAAAATTATTAAAATATGTTTTGGAACAGAAATAAAAATGGACTAAGTGCAACACTGGTAGAAAATTAATTATTAATAATATTTTAAAAAACTTATCTGCTACTCCTTTTGACGCTTATTCTAAGTCTACGCTCTCAGAAAAACCAGTTCAACGTTTAGCCATAATATCGTCCAAATTGCAATCAGCCTTTATAAGGTGTATATTTAAACCATGTCTATTTACCTTAAAATATAGTATCATTAAAAATAATCATTATAATTATACTTCAAAATCATAAAAATATGTTTTGGAACAGACCAAGGAATTAGGCTAAATAAAACTCTAGTAGGAAGTTAATAATCAATAAATAAAAAAATTATCTACTTCGCTTTGACGGCGATTATAATTCTACACTCCCAGAAAAATCAGTTCAGCTTTGAATATCGTAAAAATTTGTAATAAGTCTTAATACTATCGTGCCAGCAGTCTTAAATAAGCTGTTAATTTAAATCATGGCTGTTTATTTTTCAGCATAGTCTTGAGCAATCACGTTTAAAAAGAATTGGTTTACCCGATAATATGATTCAACTTTGATCCGCATTAAGATGTGCAGAGCAATGATATTATGGTTTAACAGCAAAATTTTTAACAGTATAGTGCATTTTTAAGAACTAAAATTTTCTAAATTTATTTGAATTTTCCCCTACGCAGTCTGAATACGAAGTCATGGGATAGAAACCCTTTTTTATCAATCGCAAATCAAAAAGATTTCGAAACTTTTTTGTTAAATACTACATGCCGGCTTCAGATTGGCATATCAACAGCAATCATTTTATTTTACTCTGCTACAGTCTATGTACACCAAACACTAACAATATTAATATAATCAATCCCGTGGCGCTGTTCTTTAAACTATAAGTATGCAATGTTTCTCTAAATTTTAACAAAAATTATAAATGTTTTCTTATTATCGCTTGACAATATTTCTTAAATATTTTTACTGAAAAAAATCTCATTTTTAATATTAAGTCTAGTTGAATTTCATACTTTTTTTAAACTATCAAACTGCTTTATCTAATCAGAGAACAAGATTATTATTTAAAATATTTTAATATCCTGCAAATTGCAGTTTACTAATTTCTTCATAAATTATTACTTTAAAGAAATACCAATCTATTTATAAAACTTTTCAATTATTCTTTAATGCCCTCAGACTAACTGCATTTTATTTTTCCAATAATATAACTCTGTGCCAAAAGCAAGCTCATATTGATAGCATTATAAATAAAAGCTTATACAATTCACACTTATGTAACATTTTTATGTTCTATTGCATCAGTGTCAGCTGAAAAAATGATTGTTTTGTATATTGTTGTACAGTGCTATTGTTAGAATATAACATTATAGCAAATTTAACTCTTGTGTTTCTTCCTTTTGTGTAATAAATTACATAATTTATGACAATAATATATTAATTTATTCAAACACTATTTAAAATTAATTGAATGCCACACATATAGTGCTCCAACAGTAAAACGGATAATTATGTTAGAAATAATAGTTTTTGTGTGCTATTTCATAATAGCACACAAATTCATAATAGCACATCATGCTATTGCCTGATGTATCTAATCATAATGGCATATTATTCTACTATCTGTGAGCGTTTTGTTCTGTGCATAGCTGAAAAAGCGTGTTTGAGAAAATGAACTCTGCTCAAAATACGTATTAAATAAAATTGACATAATATTTTATTCCATTTTTAAAACTCCTCTCAAAAGCCATTAAAAAATGGATTTAAATAAATACGAAATGTGATGTCATTCATTTGCCTAAATCACTTGTATATTTCTTTATATTAGTCTTTTTTTTTAACAACAGTTGTCTTTTTAAGGTTGTCATTGGCCCTATAAATTAAAAAAATACTAGTGATATTAAATTTACATCTCAAGAAATTTGATTTTTAAAAATCATTTTATCGTTTGGCGTTTCGAATGCGAAGAAAAGTTGCATCCGTAATAAACTAAACTCAACTCGGAAGTCTGCGACTTAGCCCCATGATGATATGCTTAGTGCTAAAGAAATTAGGGATTTCCTAGTTTAGTTGTTAAATTTGGATTGAATTTTGAAAAAGCACACTTTTTGCTGCATATATTTTCTTAAACACACTTTTTGTGCTGCGTTCAAAATGAAAAGATCTCCGACGTTATGATTCTTCGTACAATGAAAAAATAATGCACAAATAATAAATAAATCACAAGGTGCTATGAAAAAATTGAAAATTAGGTAAGTGAAACAATTGTTTTAAAATAGATCCTCTGAACCAAACATCAAATTATTGTACGAATAATCCACAAAAAAAATTTCCCTTTTTTACAAAATAACCTCATAAATCCTTTTTGCATTGTTTCTAAACGTTTTTGTAAGCAATTGATTTTGCTAATTATAAGAAAATAGCTTTTATCAAGCCTATAGCGCAGTTGTACTCTGCCTATTACCTAAATACACTGCCTCATGAGAATGCCCTCATATGGAGCTCTGATCAGGATTGCAACGTAACCTGTTAAAAATAGTAAACATTTATTCGAAAATTATTTAAAATTATATTTTACGGCAAGCATAGCAACATTATCCAGTTGGAACATGAAGAAGGGTCTTTAATATACAGTGAGTGTGAAAAAATATACACCGAAGAGCCATTTTATTATAACTCCCTGCTAATAACATGTAGGACCACCTTTAGCCCTCAAAACTGAATCAATGCCACCCGCCGTGGCATTGATTCCACAAGGTGCTGATAGGTAGTCTGAGGTATCTGGTGCCAAGCTCTCACCAACTGGTCCTGCAATTCCCTCGCATTGCGAGGGGGTAACGTGGCAGCACGAATTTGGTTTTCCAAGTAGGGCCACAAATGCTCTTTTGGATTAAGGTCAGGTGAATTTGGGTGCCAAGACATGACTTGAAAGTCACTGGGATGTTCCTCGAACCAATCCATGACGATTCGACCCTTATGAAATGGTGTATTATTCTGTTGGTAAACACCATCCCCTGCAGGAAAAACTGTTGCTATGAATGGGTGAACCTGGTCTGCAACTATGTTCAAGTAGCTTACAGACGTCAGGGATTGTTCTATGAGGATTATGGGTCCTAATGTGCCCCATGAAAACATTGTTCCTGGGCGAAAAACCATGAAAACCTAGGCGAGCCCATTGTTGTAGATGGAGAGTGGTCATAATGTAATGGCTCATCGGTGTATGTATTGTTCACGCATCTGTAGCTTCCATCGAACATCATATCAGTTCTTATTGCTCGGCTCGTCTAAATCAAAATCTCGACTCGTCAGAATCACTACCAACTTGCCATATCAAAGCAGAACCACTACCTACTTGTCTCTTCTAGAATGTCTCCTTTTTTATGCAGATTAGATCTTTCCAATAACATTGGATCACATAGAAGAATATCCAGAACATCATGTCTTATGAGAATTCTAATCGCTTTTTTTTCTCCTTATTAGTCTGCTTAGCACTGTCCTCTTTTAGTAACTTAAATTTCCTATATTCTTTCCCTGAAGTTCACGCAAATGAACATTTTTCCTGCCATAAAACGCAAAAGAATTTACAGCATAAATAACACGATTTATATGAAAGTTCAGCTATTGCTCGATTTAATTTCACACGTTTCTTCAATGCATTAATTTCCAATGGTTCAACCAGCGAAACACTGCAATGAGAACCTATTTTGCCTGATTACAACGTAATGCTAAAACCTCTTCAAATACCACAACAACAGCTAGCTTAATCCTGCATGGAGACCAAACTACCCTAGTCAAAAATTTTAATGGTTTTCCATTGATGGGCCAACATGATATTGATGGTAACCATCAATAATTCCCTCACGAACCATTATATTTTTGATGGCAACCAACATAAGTTACCATCACCCCAATCTAGGAATTCGGACTGATTTATGATGGTCCAACATAAAAATAGCAACTTGTTTTGATGGTTTGTTCATGTTGAACCATCAAAACATTTCATCACAGTTTCTTAGAAATCAAATGTTGGAATGATCATGAACCACCATCACCCCAATGTAGAAATTCGGACTGATTAATAATGAGCCAACATAAAAAAAATGCTTTTGAAGGTATATTCCTGCTAAACCAACAAGAATTTCCATTAAACCATCATGGAAACGCATTGTTGTACCATTATGAACCATCACAAATTTCCATAGTATACTAGAAATCAAATGTTAGAACGACCATGAACAACTATTATCACAAAATAGGAATATTTGAACTGATTTATGATAGGCCAAAATAAAAAAATAAGCTAAATTGTTTTAATGGTATATTCCTGAGAACCATCAATAATTTCAAATACAAAATATATAGTTGGAATTATCATGGATTATTGGGTCATAAGAATCAAACATCTCTTGATGGTTAATCACCATAGTATTAAAATAGCATTGGTGGTAGTTTGTTGGCATATCAAGCACCATTAAAGAATAATGGAAAATGTTCGATGACGGTGACAATTAAATGATGTTGAACTATCATGAATCGCACTGAAACCAACATAAACCCTCAAAATGTTTTGATGGGACCATCAAGAATTTTGACTTTGGTATATTAATGGTAGAAATTGTGAAAATATAAGCAAATATTTATAAAAGTGGATCTTGTTAAAATGGTTTTGAATTGAAAATTTGTGAAAACAAAAGTAAGTTATATATTTTTCACAAATTGCATCCTAATAATTAAATGCTTGTTGTTTAATTCTTATCCCAAAAAGTCATTCTCAGATATTCAATTAAGAAAGAAAATTTTGAAAAAGGCGGGTAGACCTTTCATTTTGAAACACTGATCAGTGACCAAAATATTTAACGGAACAGCTGCATAACGTTTGCTTTAACGATTGAATTTTCATTCACTAATATGCAATCTTTGACTTAAGGGACCAACTTTAAATATGCGAAATCATTTGTTCAGACGGTATTCGCTATCGCAACGCTTGAGTACGCCCTCTAGCGGAGTCTGAAAATATCAGGCATTTATTTATTAAGTTTTCATTTAGTTCTCTCACAATCATTGGTAGAGTCAGATGCCATTTTCTTAGCAGCAAAAAAGTAGCAAAATTTCCTTAAGGAAAAGGCAGAAGAACTTGAAAAAACTGTCCAGAACATTGGTAAATCTTTCAGAAAAAGAGCACGCCAAACATTTGAGGAAAAATTTCTCAATGATTATTAACTTCTAGTATCAACAAACTTGCAACTGATAACTTCCGATTTCGGGATCGCATACTGTTACAGATGTGTGTAATACGGTAAAATAATTTTTTTCTTCTTCAATTCATTACAAATTAAATTAAGTGAAGTCAACATTGGTTTCTTCATTCCAATGAATAAATGTGAATTCAGAACGTACAGAGCTGTAATAGTTATAGAATATTTTTCTTCTTTATAGAATAGTATATTTTTGTATCTATATAATTCGGAAACAACAATAAAGAAAGAATTATCCGAATTACTTGAAATAGTATCATTTGTGCTGATGATTAATAAATTTTTTGAATTTTCTTGATAAGTATTTTTTACTTTCGAAAGAATAATTTCAACTAGAATTCAGCTATTCTTTTTTTAAGCTACATATCAAAATTCATATCGTGATCTTACAATTATAAAATTTTACTTTGTGGTATGTTATCTAAAAGTAATGATCTATGTATATATTATTGGAAAATAAAATTTTCAAACGAAGAGCATTTCATTAGGAATTCTCCGGATTTATAAAGCAAGAAAGTGTTAGGATTTTTATAATAAAAAATTTGCTGGTAAATAAATTTTTTTCTGTTTTGATGATAGTTCTCTACAGAATGGTTTTTTACGTCTGATTAAAAACTATAAGAATAAAAAAAAGAAACAACATGAAAATTTTTTATTTCAATATGAGGAGTTTTTAGAATCGTTTTTTTATCCTAAGAATTTTTTATTTTACGTTCTTTAGTTTATAATTTTTTGATAAAAATTGTTGTCGAAAAAAATTTTTTGCAGAAGTAAATGATATTAAATTATGGGCTTATGTATACTTTTTGCATATTTTAATGTCTGAAGTAATATGATACATAAAACTATGGAACGCAAAGTTTAAATAAGCCTTTCATGTTATGTCATTAAATTTAGTAAAACTATTTCGCAAGCATAAAGTTTTAACTCTAATAGGAAGATACATATTTTTTTTCTGTTTATTTACAAATATTTTTCCGATGTGTTTTGGATGTTCCTTCTCTAAAAAAAGAGATACCATTTTGTTTTCACTTGCATAATAAAGAATATCAAACATTTTTCTTTTTTAAATTTAATAAGCCACAGCAAGGAAGGAACGTTACAATGCTGCACGCTACATTAAAGACGTCTCCAGAGCAACTGAATGACTGTTCATATAGAAATCGCAGGTATTCATCTCATACAACAACGTCTCCTATAGTTCATTGCGATTGCGAATTTAAAATTGCGAAGGCAGAAATAAAATTGTATGAATTTTGAAAAGGTAAGATGTTTAAAATTTCATTTTTCAGGTATTATTAAACCGATTTCGTTTGAATTTTGGGTATTAGAGAGATACTCTTATAAATGATCAAAAAATTGGAAAAAACATTGAAATTCAATTTTTTTTTCAATTGTTATAAATTAAAACCATAAAATTAATAAATTATTATTAAAATTATGTTTTGCCCGGAATTATCCTTGGATAAGCAAATTTTATAATTGCGTCAAAAAAAATTCTATGCTCTTTAAAAGTTCTCGAGATATGGTGAAATACGCAAAGAGTATTATAAATATTAAGGAGTCTTAACTTTCTAGCACTCTTTTGACCGAACTAATGTTACCATATTCCCCGATTGGGGATACTTCTTATATTTCGGGGGTAAGAAATCAAAATCCGTCGAAAAAGAAGATATGTTTATTTAGAGGAAGTACGCTTTCGTGTCTGATTTCGTAACTTAAAATATCGTGTTCACTAATTAATTTGCATATTTGAGGTAACCCCCTCAAACCATTAACAATGAGTCTTTATAGGTGAAATTCCAATCAACTATTGATTTAACACTGTACTCTTACTTCCTCACAAGTGAAAACCTATAACTACTGCAACCCCTCTTACTTTTTCCTCAAGTTTCCACTAGATGGCACGTTTACACAAGCAGCTTGAAGAAACCGATGTGATATCCACCATTTGATAACCAATGAAATTGCTACTTTAAGATTGCAACGCCGTTAAAGTGATGTCAGTAGAAATATTTCTTAAAGTAATTTTTATACAATTGAAAAGCAAGCCAGTCTTAAAATAAAATAAGTTGCAAAACATCAATCTATCAAGAGTGTCATAAAAACAATTGTGATCACGTATTTATTTGTATAATATTAAAGGGATTAAAAGTTACCTGCACTAACGACTGAACTATTTATGTAAAATAAAATCATTTTTGTTGGCTTCCCTAATTTTTAATGTATCAGATTGTCAATACTATTTGCCAACTGTAGTTTCTAAGATTATGTAGTGTGTTTGAAATCTGATTTTTATATTGTTTTATTTCACTTTTTTGTGAAACCAGATCAATTTAAATAGGATAATATGACGCCAATGAACTCAGAAGGAGAATATCTAATTGTTAATAACATCCCTAAAACTTATCATGCATCTCATCTTCGAAATTTTTACTCTAGTTTTGTTGAAAGTGGGGGCTTTTTGTGTTTTCATTTCCGCCACCGTCCTGAAGTACAAAAGCCATCAAATGACTCCAATACGACTGACCCAGATCGGTCAAGGAGAATTACAAACTGCTGTATCATTAAAGTTTTATCTGAACGTGTGGATGAATTCATTAAACAATATAATGGTGAACATTGGTTAGATGATAAAGGAGAAACCTTAATGACTTGTTGTTTTATCAAGAAAGTAGTGTTTTCTAAAAATACTGAATCTACAGTTACTTCAAGTAAAATAATTTGTTATTTAATTTATTATATAATATAATGTTTTTGGTACGTATCCTTTTTGGAGAGCTGTAGAAAACCTATTACCTCAGTACCTATATGAGGTACCTGTTACTGCAAACTGAAACATCACTGGTGTCAAACAATTTCGCTATTTTTATGACCCAACCTCTTACCAAAAGGGATAAATACCAATATTTTTTAACACTCTGTAGTTTTTGTAAAATTTTCTTAAATAGTTTTTAAATTATGATTGAAAAACGTGATACTGAATGCTCAATTTAATATGTAAATGTCTTAGTTAACATGACATGCTAAGTTTACTGTGTTTAATGGGAATTAAAAAGTGGATATATTTCCGTATCATGATCTGCCGCGCCAACTATAAACGCCGAAGTGCCAAACAGATTTTAAACTTAAAATTTTTTTTAGAAAAATATGCATGTAGATGTTTGCCCAGGAGTGGTTACGAGTTATACCTTTCGAGTTTTGTCCCTTCTGTGATTTTTTTTTTTTTTTTTTAGTTTCTCGCGAGCCATTGCCCAGAAGTGGCTAAGACTTGGCGAATATTTTGCTACAAATCATGATGTGGAAATCTCTCCTAGTAGGTTGTGTCCTACATATTTTTTTTTCATAAGTTCTAAATCTAATTACGTCTGTATGATGAATATAGGAATTTATAATTTTTATTTTGTTCTCTAAATTTCCTAGAAATTAAGAAGGGTTAGAGAGTTGTATCTAAAATAAAGGTAATTTTAATTTTGAAGGGCACGGTTTTAACTATCCATATTCCAATCAATACTATTATTTTTGGGTGTGAGTGATGTTATTAATTAAGTAACCACAACTAGTTAGTAATTGTAAGTAACCACGATTATTTAAGCATCATTGGACTGGTGTGAACAATAGTTACATGATGTATTTCATGACAAATTTCCTTTTTTTTAAAAAAAGAAAAAAGAGCCTACTAGTCTCATAAGAATTATTTTTAAAAAAATTTAAAAATGCTAGATTATATTCATTTAAATAAATAACCTGCTAGAAGTAGAACTATCAGTGAATCAGATTATATGTAAGTAGTGAGTATTTCTTTATATTTGAGAGTTTTTTAATAAAAGTATTATATTCTAATTAAGTACAATCAACATGAATTATTTGACTGATTTTTTTAAAAGGCGTTAAATTTAGTATTAAAAGGCATTACTTAAAAAAATCATTAAGTAAATTAAACAGGTTGTTGTACCCTTGGTAAGGTTTTGAAGGTTAGCCTAATCACTAATAGAGTTAAAAACTACGAGCAGCAGTTTACTATTTTTTTAATATGTTTATAAAATCACATGTTAATAAAATTATGTAATATATTATAGACATAAAGAATTGACATAAGTTTATTTGTTTGGGGTTTATTAATTGCATTAATAAGTTTTTAAAACAACATATTAACTTTTTATTTGAAAAACTAATCGTAGTCTAAATAACATGCATGCTCCTTAATGAACAAAATGCATAAATTCATTGAATCGGTACAAAACCTAATTTTTTTAAAAATGCCAAGAAGGTATGAAAATATTGGCAGAAAAATTAACCAGATTTGATTTGTTGCAAATTTTATTAGGTATAGAGCCATAGTACAAAGAGTAATTTTTGTTATAAATAAGCTGTACTATTAACATAATGATTTAATAGCTTGTTTATTCATAAAAAATAAATAAATAAAAATTTGCTTGTATTTAGAATACAAAAAGAAAACTTTTTTAAAATAATTATTAAAATTTAAATGTTTTGTAATTGCCAAAAATAAAATATTATGAGTTTATTTAAGCTCTAGATTTCAGTCTGTATTGTTTAAAAGACACTTTCAATCTAGTTGCAATTAATAAAGAAACTTTTCTTTTGATTCAGCCTAATAATGTAGGTATTAATTTTATAATAATGTAGGCCTAATAATGTTGGTAATGTAAGATTTTTGATTAACAGAGAATTTTAATTTGTATAGAAATCTCATCAAACCAAATCTTATGTCATTTATGTTTCACATTTTATTTGCTGATTGACTGCACTAATATACTATCTCATAATTTAACCCTAGATAGAGAAGCAATCAATACATTGAATCCTGATTTTGGCCAGTTATCTTAAATAAAAGCTAAAGAGTATTTCCCTTTGGTTTCACTAATTTCTTTGCATAAAGGATACATAAAAATGTTATTTTCGATTTGTAGTTTGCGATTCAAATTATTAGCTATAAAGTAATATAGATTTAAGTTAAGTAAAATAGGATTTAATACTATTAAAGTTTTAATAAGCCTTTTTTTATTTTATTTTCAACAAAAGTGTTAATATTCGTGCTAAACATATATGCAATTTCTTTTGTAAATATAAATATTAAGAAAGTTTAAAATAGATTAAAGTTAACAATGCGATTTTTTTTAGGCTCTGCATTTAGTAAACAAGGAACTGTAGCATCAAATTTGCCATTAGAAAAAGAGACTATTACCGTGGAAGATGTTGAATCCCTCATTGAAATGCATCCACCAAAGTGCATGCCTCATGGAAATGTTGGAACCAAGACTAGTCATTTTTTAAAAGAGATTCAAGCTTGTAGACTACCACCATCATTAATTGCTAAGTTAGACTTGCAGTTTCCCCGAAACCGCTCCAAAAGAATATATGGCAATGTCCCTTATGAATACAAAAAGAGAAAACAATTTTACGAAAGAAAGTCAACTGTTCCTGCAAAGGAAGAATTAAAAACAGAAAATAGCCATAAACGTTCTTGGTGTAATCGTGCACCTGTGGAAAGTCCGTGGCAAAATGACAGTAATTCAGAGGTGATTATAACATTATTTTTCTATAACATCCATCTCTCTTTTTATATGCTGTATACTCTTGATATCTTGAATGTCTTGAATGTCTATTTTTGTCTCAAAAACCTTGTGTCAAAAAAAAATTCCCCTTGGCATTATCTATCTACATAATGTTCATTTGAATTCCTGTGTTGAAGGGTTTTTTCTCATAACCTTGTTATATAGAATTTTTTTTCGAAAAAGAAAGTGAATTTTTTTCGGAAAAATCGCAATATAAGTTTATAGTAAACCAATTCTTTTCTATGTAATGCATAATTATTTTTGTCTTACTTTAAAAGATAAAATTATAATTGTTATTATATTTAGACTTATTATCAACTATCATTAAATACATTTTTTGCAGTAGTTATTCTCATGATTCTACTTCTTAGAGTAATATTTTAGAATATATTTTTCTACTTTTTGGAACATTTCTAGTTCTGAACTTGCTATCTCGAAATTCTTTTAGCGTCCCTTCAACTTCGAGATTTCAAGTAATTACTGTGTGTGTGTATTTATATATATACTGTAAAAAGTTCATTACGTTGACAATTTGTAATATCGGATGAAACTGACATTATAGTCAACTTATCGGTATAAGCAGGTATACATATTAATTTTAAAATTGTATTAAAATGACTGAAAAATAAAAAAGCATATTTACTTTTTTTAAACAACTGTTTTGATTTAAAATATACATCAAGAGTAGACTGCTTTTGCTTTCAGAGTGGAGCCTGAATTATGTAGCTCTGTAGTTTATAAAGGCAAAAATGTCTATGGCAGGAATGGATGATTGACAAGTTTTTGCATTGCAATGTGATCAATAATAGATACATACTGTAATTCATTTTAGGGTTTCTAAAAATACAAGAACTTTTCTTTCGTTAGTTATTTAGTCTGTGGTTGTCCGCACATTGTTTTATAAAAATGAGGGGTCAAAATCGAAATGTAGGAAACGCTATTAGTTTTTTTTTTTTTTTTTTTACTTTTCTACATTAATACCAGAAACAAATAAAAGTATTTTCCTTTTAAACCTTTTTTGTATTATATTGCTCACTTTAATAGTAGAGGAAGTATTTTCCTAAAAATTTAAAAGCCAAATTACTATTCATTTTAATAAAGGATATTTTAATAGCATCTTTATCTAGTTTTATGATTGCATGCACAGCAGAATTTGAACAAAAAAATGTCTAGAAATTATACATCACATGATTTGATATGGATTATAACCATATGTAGTGTGTAAAAAAGTGTGCACTTATCCTTTTAAAATAAAAATATAACCATGTTTCATGGTACTTTGGCTCCCTGTATATAATTTCTAAATAATTAAATTACTTTAGTCTTTATTTAAATTAAATTTTAAAAAAAATTCTTTGAATCTCGTTATTCTGCAGAAACATTTCTAAATTAATAATAATTAAAATTTTATAGATTAGCATGAACAATCTCGTTTCATTTGATACTTCAGCAAATGAAATACAGGTGGCAGGAGTAGTACTGTCATACATTTATCTCAATATTAGGAATCTGCTGATTTTATTCTGAGTGCCTCAATTTTTCTTGAATAATTTCTGTATAACTAACTATTTTTGAATTTTTATTAGGAATCAGAGTCAGAAGAAGAAGAATGGGATCGTCATGAAGCCTTACACGAGGATGTCACTGGTCAAGAACGGAACAAGGAACGCCTTTTTGAAGAAAAAATAGAGCTTAAGTGGGAGAAAGGTGGATCTGGTTTAGTATTTTATACAGATGCCCAGTATTGGGATGAGAAAGAAGGTGATTTTGATGCTAAAACTTCAGATGATTGGGATATAGATACAAGAGTTTATACAAATCCAGGTATTTTATTAACATTTATAGCTTTTAATTTATTGTTATTTTACAAAAATGTAAGTTTTTAAATTAATTATTTTTTGATAAAGTAAACAAAAGATATGTGTGTTAAAAATAAGCATGGTCTCTTTTTCTTGTCAGGCTAACAAAAAAAAATGCTATTCTTTATTTAAACTTGAGAAAATTAAATGAAGGTAGTAAAATGCCTAGATTTTATTCGCAATGGCAATGAGTTTAGTTTCTTCCATATATTGTGGGGGAAAATAGCTTCTGTTAAACGTAAGATGATTTAAAAATATTTTAATCATAAATATTTTAATAATAATTAATAAAATTACGGTACATTAAATGAAAAAAATTTTTAACTGTCAATGTTCAACTTTTAATCATTCACTACTTACAAATGTAATTTGTGCGCAAGATCTATCTCAGTACAATTTCTCAAGCTTTTCAATACCTGGTGAGAAATTTTTTCTCATTACCAAAGCTAAACAGAAGAGTAAAAAAGTGGTTTTAGTGTTCTTACTTTTAAGAATCTATCTTGGTATCCAAAAAATTTTGAACCCGAAAAATACTAATCTACGAATACTAAAATACGAATCTACATCAAGCAACAATTTATGCAAATATTGTTAATATTAACCAAAGTAATCAATACAAGCTCTGGCATACGATGTCTACAGATAATTGTTTTTGTTCATAATTTATTACCACTCTCTCAAACTCGTGAAAGTTTTAAACTTTGCTGATATGTATGAGAAATTACATGACCTAAACTCCTCCCAAGTTACGAAATAATCTAAATATTTCTTGCAAAATTTTTTTTAAAAAATTCCATTATTGTAGGGTTGTATATTATTACATTTATTTATTCGCTAAAAGCAAACTTAGTACGAGAGTAATACACATAGATCTTATTTTTCTACTGTTAACTTTAAATTTTATTCATTGCGCTTTTAATGATTTTAAATAAATATCAATATAATTCTTTATTTCTAATTTTGCATTTATAAAACTATCATATTAATTTTGTTAAAACAGTTTTCAGCATTGATTTCAGAACTTGCATGTCTTTCTCTTAAGTGTAAACCTCTCTTTAGCAAACATATTTTTCTGTCCTAAAGGTGTCCACTTTACAAAGGTTTCTCTGAATTTTCTGCACAAAAGTAAAATATGTTGTACCCTAAGCAAATTATTTGAGCTCGATTGTTAAGCTGGTGGAGTTAACAGGTTTCTAAAACTACAATAATTTTTTATAAAAAAGCTATTATGATTCTGAATAATATTCTGTTGAACATAAATGAGTCTTACCCGGCACTAGATACCTGGTGAAATTTGCCTGGCCCGGGTAGTGAAATAGAGCTCCCACGGTTCAGGGAGCCTTGGCATTGTGAAGAAATATTTTTTTAGCTCTGAAAAGCAGTGAATAGTCAGGAAAAGTTGCAATTTTTTACCAAAAAAAGAAGAAGAAAAAACATGGAAAATTCCTATATTACACTTGGAAAATAACCGGTCTTAAAATTGTCAGTAACAATAATCAGTTATTGAGTTTAGAGTTAAATAGTTCTAACATCTAATTGCAATTATTTTATAAAATTCCACTTTTTAGTGAAACTTTTCCATGTTTCCATTCTCATTCTATTATATGTTTTTGCTCACAAAATCATATTTGACATAATAAATAAAAGAAATGAAAGTTTTTTGATGAAATATTGCATAGTATAGATAAAATATGGCACAGATTTCCATTGAAATGTACCTGATATACCTAGAAAAGTCAGGGAATTTTTTTCTTCTGAAAATGAGTGGGAACCCTGTGAAATTTATTTTACTCAGTAATGAAAATTTGGCTGGGTTATTGCTGGGTACCTGGGCTATTTAGAGAAAATTGTATAAAAACTCTTATCCCTTTTGGAAGGAATTTACCCTATGGTCTTGGATGCTAAGCAGCAAATTATATGAGTAGAAATTTCCCTGCATATGGTAGAATTGCATTTTCCAACTGTAAGATAATATTGAATGTATATATATCTAAACAACATTGAAAATCATTTAAGATAAACGGTATTCTGTCTTTGTTAATCTGGTTCTGGTGACATTAATCTCTGTATATTGTCTCCTAGCTAAACACATAAAGCTATTATAAAGAATGATATAAATTTTTATTTCAAATGTGTGAATTTATTTTTTATAATTTGAACTATAATAAACCATGCATTAGTTTTAATTCATATTTTTCAGGCAAAAATATTTTTGGATAAAGTAATTTTTTATTTGAAATAGATTATTTGACAAACCTTGTAATAACAAACATAATTCTTATGATCAATCAGTTCAGATGAATCATATGAATATTAAATATAAAATATTAAAAGAGAATTGCAATTTTAGTTTTATTTCAAATTGAAATAAGAACATATAAGAATACAAAAAATTTTGAATTCATCACCAGACGTTATTCTTCATTTATCTAAGTTTTTTAACACAATTTTTTAATGTAAATTTCAATTGAATTTTAAATAAAATTGAATCATCTATCCTTACCCCATAATGTGGCTATTATTACCCTATAATATTACACCATATTTATAGTCTTCACAAGCATGATATATTTTAAATAATTAATATTCTTTTTTTTTGTAATATTTTTACAGGACCTGATAATGATAAAGATATGCGAGATTTTGTGCGAATGAGATTTGAGGAAAAGTTAAGGGATGGTTCTATTTCAGAAAAGGACATCCGTTATGATTTTGCTGCATTTGAAAAATATAGCAAGGTATAAGTTTCATTTAACTTTTTTTTTTTAGCTTTTGTTTTTGTTTTTTAATGTTCTTTATATATTTCAATTTTCATCTACAGGGTTTTGGCCGGAAAATTATGGAATCTCAAGGCTGGAAACAAGGTCATGGAATTGGCAAAAATGCTGGAATAACTGAACCTCTTCCGAATGAAGGTCAGCTTCCTGCTGATAAAAAGGGATTTGGGTAACTATTTTTTCATCTCTAATTTTTATTTATTTTTATTAATTTTCGCCTTAGCAATAGCAGCTGATACTTTCCTTATTTAAACAAAATTTATTATCCAAGCCAAAGATCCAGAAATTTTTTTTAAAGACCAAATTGCTAATTATATGTCTTAGGTGGAAGATAAAATTCTAGATCTTAACTCGATTTTCAGTTAATAGTATATACTATTTTATTTCATAACTGGTGTTGAACAGCAGACCCAATTCTGGGTTTGCAACTACCAATGTTAAACTCTGTATCCCTGTAATTTTGAACCCAATCCAGATGACAAGGGAACCCCTAGATCAAGTGTTGGGAAAAATTTGCCTTTATAGAGGACTTTCTGATGGAACTAACCTGCATTTGCATTACATGGAAAGGAAAAACCACAAAAACCTCCCACGGTTAGCCGACAGTAAGAGGATTCTAACCCATGATCCATCTACCGCTGAAGATATTTTATGTCAGCAATTTTCGGTGGGTGTGAGCTGAGTGCAGAATTTATATTGGCCAGCACTCGCTGGGATTCGAACCTGTTTCAACTCATTGGGAGGTGAATGCTCTATCTCCTGAGCCACCATGGTTGCCTTTTTTAATATTTTAACTATTTTCCAATTTTAAAGTCCATATTATGGTTTTTGATACCTAAGCCATTTTTTGTTCATTTTAAATTTCCAATAATTTTTTTCAGCCAGTTTGTACATATAGTTTAAAATTAAACCTTTGTTTCAAATTTAAGGTTCACAAATTGTGGCTTTTATTTTCCTTGCCAAATGTGTTTCAAAGAATACTCCTAAACATTTTGCTTACAAAACATTTTAAAGTGTGAAAAAGGTTATTTCTGAGTAAGATTTGTATTATTTTGCATTAAAATGTTATTATAGAAAAACTTCTTTACTACAAAAAATCTACATTTGAACATTTTAAAATAGATTTATGAGCTCATTGTGAACTATATTTTTAAAACACATAAATAGGCTCTTAGAACGAATGTGTTAGATTGGTTACAAGATCATTTTATTTTTTTTAATGTAAGTATTTAGGTTTAATCAAATTTCAGTACTGATTATTCATGTTTGTTGAATGCAGTCAAGCTTTTTAAAACTATGAAGTAAGAACCAAAATGATTTCTAATATTATGAAAGTTAAGGTATTTACAGTTTTTATACAAAACTTATTGATAAGATAAGTACATTGTCTTTCATATAACTAAACATGGGGTTTTTTTTTGTAAAATCTTAAGTTTCTTATTAATATTATTAATTGTTTCAGTTAATTGATATTTTTTGTGACACAAAAATAATTTCTTTAGATTCATTTGATTTGGATCACTGTTATGTAATAATTGGAACAATTCTCTATAAGTATCCTACTAAATAAATTCAAAACAGAATGATCACTTATGAAAAATTAACATTTAATTTTTTTTATTATTATTTTTTAGTTATCGAGGTGTTAAACTAGATATGGCTCCTAAAAAGAAAAAGAGAAGGTGTCGAAGTAAATATACAGATGAATCTGAATCTGAACATTACCATATATCTACCATCTATGATAATCCAAGAATATCGGATCCCCCAGAATCTGTTCTTGTATCATCAGCATTTTCAAGTTTAAAGTATAGACAAAATTTTCTCAAAGAGGAGAGCAAAGACAGTTGATGTCAAAATCGTAATATGTTTTTGTTCTATATTTTTTAATGTAAATTATGTACATTGGGTTTTATAAATTCAGGAAACAATTTTATTGCAGAATATGTGTTTTATTTACACTTTAAGAACATAAATACAAATTTTTATTATTTTAGACTACAACAAATGTGAACACTTAAGTTGAAATTGTATGATTTAAGTATTTAAAACATGGAGAGTTATCTAAAAAAATTCATTTGAAATTAAACCTTTTACAGATATGTAAGAAAGAGCAGAAATAGCACATTTCTATATCATACATTTATTTTAAAGAAATTTTTATAAATGTTAAATTTTAAATAACCTTATTTTGAACTAAAACCTATGTGTATCATATACTCTATGTAAAAGAAATAGGCATATTTTTTTAAACATTTAATTTTGCTAAGAAAATATCAAGTGGTGATTTACCTCCATTGCATTTTTGTTCAATTTTCAGAATAAGTGTTAATCTCAAAAGTGGTAAGGGAAAATAGTGAAAGTTGTAGTGGTTGTTTCTATACAAATAACATTGACCTGCCTGTATTTTTTTCACATAGAGTACACAGAAACTTATTGCTTTAAAAAATTTTACATCTACTTGAAATTATTTCCACACAAATATGACAGGAACATCTTTTGACTAGTAACAATGCATAAGCTTAAAACAAGTTTTCTTTACATAGATTCATTTAAATTTTTTGATCACAGATTTCTTCTTTTCCAATTACAAAAATTTAAGCTATATAAACAAACTTTTTAACCTTAAAATGCATAGGTTAGCCTTAATAATTTTTATTGAGCAGGGCAAACAATTTTCTGAAAAAAATGTTTCTACATTGACATTACTTGTATTCAAATATATTGTTTCTTTTAAACAATAGGTAAAGGTAAAATTGACTCAGCCATCAAATATTTATAACATTTATAGAATATGTTACATTTCAACTTTATGCGCCATAAATTTTAAAAATTAAATTGTTTTGTATTTTAACATTTATTATAAAATAAGTATGCTTTATAATAGCTTTTTATGATTCATACTAAGTACCTGATACCTAATTGTATATTAATGCAACAAAATGCTCTTTTACATTTAAATCAAAAATCAACTTTTGTTTCTTTATTAGAAGACAATTGACTGTAAATTAGTTAATTCTTAATTATATGAATTGGATATTACAAGAACTCATAAAAGTTATGGGTAATTATTTCATGATAAAACTTCATGCACTTTTTCTTTTACCAGAAAAATATTTTAGTTATTCTTCTAAAAAAGAAAGTAGCTCAAATCTGGACGGTGAAATTACAACAAAAGTATTTTTAATAATTCTTATCACAACTTTTACTGAAAATAAATTTATTTATATTATTTTTATTTCTGAGCTTAAAAAGTTTCTTTTAGATTCTTTTTTTTATTATTATTATTCTTGATAATTTATAGTAACGTTTTGTTTAACAATATTAATAAACAATAAAATTTGTATAATCTTTTCAAATATTGTACACATAGACAAAAATAGGCTACAAAGTATTTCATTGTATAAAAAGTAGTAAGTGACATAGAAGCAATGATTGTGGGTGTGAGTATTCTACAATTTTTATAAATAAATTTCCAGTCGTTTAAAAGAAACATATTTCTGTAAATTGCTGACATTTATATTACAAGCAAATATTTACATTTTATACATAATTTACATAATGAGAACCAGCTGACTAAGCAGAAATACATACATTATATATGACTAGGTGACAATGCTGTATTTTGTTTTAAAAAAATATCAACAGTCAGGAATGGGTGTATAAAAAATTAAATAATGAGGATAGTTAATCGGTGCTGACATTTACACAATGGAAAATCCTCTAATTATATTTGTAGTAGCACAAAGCTAACAGCATAGATTTTCACAGTGACATTACAGCATGATCATGAAGGTGAAAGAAGCATTACTTTTTAATAATGCCAATATACAGGTCTTATAATACAAAATGAAACAAGAAAATTATACCCTTTGATTTTCTAGTATTATTGCCTCAATCCTTCAGAAGCCCTGTTATCACTAGACTTGTCCATTGCTGCTCGCAATTCTTGACTTTGCCCAGAAAGAGGAAAAGAAGTTGTTCTTTTTGCCGATCTGCGCTGTCGTATAGTAGAGCCCGTTTGCCCCGGCAATCCAAAACACCCACGAAACAATATCATTCGTGCATTTCCCTGCGCTGGTCTGGAAGATCCTGGAGACTTCAAATCAGAAAGATGAGCAGCATAACCATCAACTAATACCTGTTATAACATAAGTGTTAATACGTATTTTCTTTTTTAATTAAAACATGTAAATATTTTAAAATACAAGAGTGAAATCTATATAACCTTTTGCAGAATTAAAACAGAAGCTTTTATATGATAGTACAGATGTATTCTTGAAGGGAGAGAAAATAATATTTAGTTTGTATTAATATTTCACTAATAGAAGTTAGTAAATTTAGAGAAATTTCTGTTTATTTTTTTATTCAGTTACCCAGTAGCAAGGGGTGATGTGAGTAATCACTTTTTACATAGGAATGATCATAAATAGTGTCCAGCTTCAAAAAACTTTCTTTTTTTTCCGCAGAGCAGTGTAATCAATTAATGACACAGTTAGTTCTTCAAATCAAAAAATCGAGTCTAAAATATATTTAATGAATTCATTTAACTGTTTATAATCAATCTTATGGAGTGGGAATAATTTACCAGGTTTCTCTGAGTCAAAAAAGAATTATTAATTGAAGAAACAGCAATTAAAAATGTAAAAGAAAAGTAATTCTGATTAACAAAAAATTTTTTCCTTTAATTTAGGGGTGCACAACCTATGTCCTGCGGGCCACATGCGGCCCGCCGACTGTTGATGTGCAGCCCGTGAGAACTTCTGAAGGCAATAAAAATTTCTTTTACTTTGGTTTTGTTTAAACATTATAAATTTTCATTTATTAAAATATTTAATTCAAATTTATATTACTTTTATTAAATACATATTTTTTTTCTTTTTTTTTGCACTTTCTTTTGTTAGAATTTATATCACCCCTCCCATTGTATATATGTATATACAATGTATATATATATAAAATAGAAAAAGTTTTTTTTAAAAAATGCATCAGTTTCTTTAGTTTTAAATAAATTCAAATAATTAAAAGTATTTAATTTTGTGCAAATATGTTATTAAGTTTACTGATAAAAACATCTGATGCTTAGAACACTAACGTTTAGATAAAAATCATCATATTTTCCGCTAACATGACTAAATATGCATGCGGCCCTTCATTAATCTATGTGCTGTGCAAGTGGCCCCTCACTCAAAAAAGTTGTGTGCACCCCTACTTTAATTAAAAATTGTCTGGAGAATTGTATTTTTCCATAGTCAATTAATAGTATTTTTTCTTCAGTACCTTAAAGCTTACTTTGTGTTTGTGTCACTTTCAAAACTAATTCATTTACAAGAACTAAAATTAAGGAGATAGTAAAAATCATGTTCTACCTTAGCTGCTTGATGCTGCTTCTTTGAAGCTTTTCCAACAACATAAATTTGCTCCGGTTTCAAGCCCACAGAACCGTACATAGATATATCTTTACTCGAGCCATAGCCACAATGAACAACTATTTCTGACTGTGAAGTGAAATATTATGTGTGTATTTAAAATAGCACAAAAAAGAATACAAACATGAAAAGATTTTTTTAATGAGCATTTAACTGTAGTTTATATAATTTTATAACTTACATCATTTTGAAGGTGTCTAATATAATCTGCTTTGTGTCCAAGCGGATCTCTGGTTATGCCATCTGCAAAGTATACTAAACCCAAGGGAAAGTTATGCTGAGATAGCCAAGACATCACACGACGTTGCTGCATATCTGGACGACCAGTAATGTAAATAATTAAGTAACCAAGATCTTGCCAATGCCTAAATATAATATTTTTAAATTAATCGACAGAGAAGGAAGTAAATTTACATTTAATAAAATTTTGAATAGATAACAGATGGCTAATAGTTTGGATATTTAGAATTATCCTCATTAAGAAATATATAAAAATATCTTTGTTATCTAGCCACAAATTAACAATATGAGACCATTTAGTCCCTATGCAAAATGTACATAAAATTCAAGTAATTTCTTATCTAACAAAATATGGCATCTATAAATGAATTGCAGCTCACTATGTAAAAAATCATCTAAATTTATTGAAGTTAAATAAAGCTTTGTTTTTTTTCTTTTCACAAACATTTGTTAAACATGTGTAAATACATATTAAATGAATTTATATTCATAAAAAAAAATTCCTCATCCTTCAAATTTTTATTTATTTACTTTTTATTGCTTTTTTATTATTATTTTTGTTTATTTGAATAGCAGGGATTATTGTATTCCAGGGCTACCCTGGAATTCTGGATTTTTCGTATCTTTCTTCCGGGTCTAAATACTAGAAGCAGACAATTTTTGCGTAAATAAAAAATAATTCCGCATATCTCAAGACCATTGGTTCACAGACTACCACAAATTAAAAACTTATAATTCGACAAAATTTTGAAGCTTTTTCTAAATCCTGTTAACAAGAAGTTTACACACATTCTTTCGCCAATTACCTGTCTTACATGATTCTTCTGTTTAGGCTATTTTTTGCCATTTTGAATATTTGGAACTGTGCCAGAATCTGCTAAAATCGTAGTTCTTAGTCATGCGATTTCAATATCAAACATAGCATTTCGTATTTACCTGGTTTTAAAGCTATGCGTTTCGATTTGTATTCACACGTTTTTGAAACCCTGTCTTGATTCGTATTCGCACATCTTTAAAATCCAATATTGCGATTCATATTCACACGTCTTTAAAATCCAATATTGCGATTCATATTCACGCATTTGTAATATAAAACATCGATTTTCATATTTATACGTGATTTACAAAACTACGCATTGCAATTCGTATTCACGTGATCTAAAAATTTTGCGCTGTGATTCATATTCACATGCTTTTTAAGTTCAATATTGCGATTTCTATTAAGTTTTTCTTAAATTAGTTATTCTAAAAGTGTGATGTTCTGCATTAGTAGGTAATTTAATTATGTTAACTATGAAACAAGTATGGTATATAAATTAATACAGATTTTTTTTTTTACATAAAATTTTCAGGGATTTTTCCTTTTTGTGTCACAATCACCCATGGAATAAGTTTTTTAGTGGAGTTTAAATATTTGTTGTCTTATAAAAGGTTATTACTCCTTTCTTCTCCAGTTTTATAATTCATAAACATGAATCTTACAAAGTAGGAATTTTTCACTTATTATTTTTCATGCCAATCTAGTTGGAAAAGTTAGGATATTTTTTCCAATTAAATGTAATCTATGACATATGAAACTAAAGTTACAATATACCTCACAACATCAACAGCTCCAGCTCTCACTTTAGGATCTCTACCTGTTACGGACACACTTGCAGTAAAAGAACCATCAATACTAAATATAACACACTCAGTTTTAGGAGGAATTACTGTTAAGAAAAAATCCAAGGAAGTGTGGTCACCACTGTATAAAGAGACAAATTTTTTGTATGAGTTTCTCCTCCCTACTATAAAAATTATTTACTTAACTGTAAATATGAATTTCTATAAAATTAGTATACAGATGTATAATAACATTTTATTAAAGGTGTTCCATCATGACCGCCCTTAATATATATTTTTAGCATTTATGTTAGAAGTGAAAAAAAAAGTATGCACATTAAAAGTCAGGGAGGAAAATGCAATCACAATCTAACGAATCATTCTTAAGGAGGGCAAGGCAAGAGTGGAAACATCAAAACATATTTGGTTACAAGGTTTGCTTTTTTTTTAAAGGTAATTTTTGGACACCTAATATTTTTTATATTGCTTTACTTCTCTAGTGATTTGACAGATTTTGATAGCATTTTTGTTTTTTTCACATTGAAATATAAATTTGTGAATGTTTGCTTGTCTGATTTCTGAGCAAAATTCTAAAAATTGATATTGAAAACAGTCATTACACACACAACAAGTACTCAACGAGATATAAAAATTTTGCAACTTCAAAGATTGCCCTTTAAATGAAATTTTAAAAATTATAACATTAAATATTCAATGTGATCATTTAAATAAAACAATTTTCACTATGCATAAGCAAAAGAAAAACTTTTTTTTTCTCTATATAGTGTAGTAACAAATAGTAAGAAAAGTACGAAAAAATTCTATTTTAATATTAAAAAGTTGTATTAAGCAATATTTTCCATTATACTTCTAAAGGAGTAAGAATGATAATACTAAAATAGAATTAACAAAAACTTTTAATTCTATGTCTACATCTTATGATTTTTTATGATATTCAATTGGCCTCTTAAATTTTCTTTATATAAAAAGATGCTTATGAATTTTAAAACAAGTAATATCTTTTGCATGAGTTATATTATCTACCTGTTCATGTTCAATATTTTATTTAATAAAAATACAAGATAAACAAAGCAGTAAAACTATTTTTACATACCGGACAACTAATTTCACCGGGTGCATGCCAAAGCCTAAAGCTTTTTCTTTTGGTACAGTATATGATAATCTGCCATTTTTGTCAGTTACTTCAGTTGAGAAATAGGTCCACTCACCACGACGTTGATCTTTCATGAGATGAATATCCACCTAACAATGATTAATATAATAAAAATCTTGGGTGAATTTTTGCAGCAAAAATACCATTTCAAGGGAATGAGCATTACAGTTAAATAACACATTTAAACAAGTAATAAACTTTCAGTTGCTCAGTAACCTTTTCCTTCTTGTTCTATCTCTTTTCCACAAAGCATAAGTTTTACATGTGTTTTTTTGTAGAATGGTAGTATATACTGTTTTAGATATAATCATATTTAGATATAATTATTTACATACAAGTTTAATAAGAAATGCAAGAAATATATAAAAACAGAATAATTAAAAAAAAAAATAGGTTTGTTCGTAAAACAATCTATTTGTAATTTAGTTATAGTATCCATGGCTAAAATGTTTAACTTACAGTTTTGTAAGAAATACTGTGTTAAGGTTAGTTTTAATGGGTAATTATACTCTGAGCAAATCTTACTTTTAAGAATTGTATATAATATGTGTAATGTATTAAAAGAGAAAGCAACAAACACGGATACTAATCATAAGAATAGTAGTAATCGTGAAGAATTCAATGAAAAAACATTAAAATCCTTTACATTTATGTTGTAAAAATCTGTTTTGATGGAAAATAACAAAGTAACTAGCTTGGCTCACGTAATTATAGTTTCAAAGTGACAGTTTCAAAGTTTTGTTGTTTCAAAGTTCTTAATATTTCTGCTTCTTTTATTTGCCCAGTTAAATTTTTTTTTAAATGTATGTGAATTTTAAAAAAAATTTAAGCTATGAACAGTGTTTTATATTAGGCAATTGTTTCGTAAATGTACTATATTTTTATTAAGTACCTCATGAATTATTTTTAATTTTAAAAAGTAGCCAATTTGACAATAAAAAGTGCATTTTGTTTGCTAACAGAATATTATGTAAAAAGCTGTTGTAGCCTTGGTACAGCTTTAAGGTTAGCTCTGTTGCAAGCATAGTATAGACATTACTCCATCGTTCTGCAACATCAAGAGCATCATAACTTATAACAGATATGTTCTTAACAATTTGAATAATCTAAAGAGCAAAACAATATCCTACCCTTTCGCCTGCTAATGTAACCATATCTAGCGGCCCATACATGAAGCGTCCACTTATGGTTTGAGGTGATCCTTCTTTTACAATAACATCATTAGCTCTGTGGTTAGCAGTGACATTCTGAAAGTAAGATTTCCAAGATCAGTTTTATATATTATTTTAAGAGAGTATAACACTATTTTAAATGTATGTTAATATTGTTTACCATATTTTGTCAACATGACTTAAAATAATTATTTTTAGATACACATTTGTAAACCATTGAGAATAATTTATTATTATTATTGTTTTGATATACTTGTGTCTATTTCTAAAACTCTTGATTTAAAATTGGTTTTAGGCAAATGCAAAAATATGTCAGAATTTGGTTAATTAAAATTTCATACATGTTTTCATAAACTTTATTTAAAACCCTAGTTAGAGGATTTTAAAATTTTTCTTGTTTTCTTTGAATTTTGTAGGCTAAAATAAAAGAGATTCACTACGAATAAAAAAGATACTTAGTATAAACTGAATTTTAAAAAAATTCATTTCAGTTATTTTCCATATAAGATCTTGTTGAACTAAATCAACTGAAACTTTTTAGTTTCTAAGAAAAGAAATTATAATAAAATTAAAAATCATAACTAGAAATGTTAGAAATTACTTTGTTCTATGAACAGTAAAATAATTTTATTAGAAAATAATGCTTAACGGTTAGTCATAAAAATCCCAATACTCTTAAATCAATTTATTTTTTAAAGCTAAAATTAATTTAATTAAATACATTAAATAAATTATCCATGACTTACTAAAGAATTAACATGACTGTTTTAATAAGCAACTATCTATAAAATTTAGAATAAAAAATTTAACTGAATCTTGTTTTACTTTTTTTTAAATTATAATAAAGCTATTTTAGAAAAGCAAAAGAAAAAATTTCAATCAAATTTGAGAATAAAAAAGAATAACTATAAATATTTATTAATATCAGCTTCATGCCAGAAATTAAATTTATCAAATCAACACATTATACAATAGTCAGTAAATTTAAATAATCAAATTAAAACAAGTAGTTATACTTTAAGCTTCACTGATGTCCTCTTCTTCAGCCATTTTTCACGAGGTTGAGTTGGGATAAAAGCAGCTACTTCTTTCTCAGACTCCCCCGGAATAGATAGGCCATCAGAACGCATAAGCTAATAACAATTTTACTTATTTAATTATTCAGAGCACATATTAAAATAAATAATAATAATATGTTCATATTTTTAGTAATTATAAAATATATTATAAATTATATTTGATTGAATTAAAGGCTTATTAAAAATTAGTACACTGTGTTTTATTAACAAAAGCACTTGAATTTATTTTAAAAACTTTTAGTGAAAATATTATTGCTAATATGAGATTTAAACTTTACTCAAACTCAAAGGCAAAGAGAAAACACAGATCACATCACTTAAAATAAAGGTGCACAACATTTTTCAGAAGAGGTTTACGAGAAAAAAACTATTTTGTAATGATTTTAATATTTATATAAATTGATTATGATTAAATTATTTTATAGTAGGATATAACAAAAACGATATTAATGTCTCTGAAATTTCACTCTTTCTCTTTTTAAATACATGTTGATTTTCACTAGATTTCAGCTTTTTCTGTAGAAAATTAATTTTATAATTTTTTCACTGTACCTACATCTTTAATTTTTTAAACAAACTGTTAAATTGCATTTATTTTGAACATGCTTTTGCTAAATAAAATAACGAAATTTTCATCCTATAAAAATATATTAATGTCTAAAAATGATGAGTGCCCTTATAATTTAGAATTCTAATATTTTAATTTCATTAGTTTATTGAAATTAGTTTGATAAACGTTTATAAATTTTTTTTATTTATTATGTAGATTTTTTAAACTAATTTAATTTTTAAAATTTAGTTAGTTTTGAGACTGGAGACTGCACATTAGCTATTCAAGGGGCTTCAAGCTGCATTATTGAGTCCAAACAAAATATTACTGATACAAAAGTAACAAGGAAGATTGACAAAATAAATTGCAAAAAATATATTTGTTACTACTGTAGTTTTTCTACTTTCTCATATGTCTAATTTTCATTCATTAAACAAAAATTTTAAGTCTAGCATTCATAGTTAATAATAAAACACATATTCTAAAATAAAGATTTTATCAGAAGGTTTGTTTTTGCTATTAAGTCGACACAGGCAAATGAGTTTATAGATAAGATTTTCTAACCAACATTTGACCAAGCATAAACATACAAAATTTGATGAGAATGTATAAAATCAGAAATTCTACTAATGAATGTTCCAAATATTTTAAACCAGTTTTCTACTTCCAGCTTAATTCTTTAAATTATATTTATTGAATTAAGTCAAACAAGAAAAGGAAGTTCTAAAAAGACAAGATTGGAGCCTAGTCTTTATTACATATACTTTGATTTCAAGGTTCATTAATTCAGCAAAAATGTTACACATTATCTATATGTAGATATTTCTCTTTAATGGCACCATAAACTCGGGTATTTCTCTATTTATTGACAATACTTTAGTTATTATTCATATTTTTAAGTTGACTCTAAGAAATAATTTAAGTAGTGTTAAAATATTTGTTATATGTTAATATTCATTTAGATTCATTATGCTAGGCTATCTTTAATAATTTAAGTAGAGTTTAGTTATTTTTGCATTAAGTATTTTTTTAGAATAATTTTGTATTTTTATAGAAATAAAAACTTAGTTATGAAGTAATTATTTAGATTTTTTTTTTTTTTGATACTTCCTAAAATGGCTGTAGAAACTTTGAATATAAATAGTGCTCTAGTGCCTCATACTGTTATACCAATCATTAGTGATAGAGCTTGTCTTTTTTAAGCAATAGTATATATATGAGTTGTGGTGGCTCAGGGGAGATATCGCTCGCCTCCCTATGAGGTGACCCGGGTTTGAATCTTAGTGATGGCAAGGATTCGAATTCTGACCCTGCTCGAGCCAACCACAGTGCTGACTAAAATATCCACATTAGTAGACGGTTAGAGTCTCCTTGCTATCAGACTAACCATTGTGAGGTTTTTGCGGTTTTCCTTACTATGTAATGCAAATGCAAGTTAGTTCCATCACAAAGTCTCCCACAAATGCAAATTTCATCAAATACTTGGTTCAGGAGTTCCCTTGTCTGCTGGATTTTGTTCAATTACAAGGATTCAGATCACACTGATAGTCGTAAACTCTCAATTGGGTTGGCTGTTCAACGAAGGTTATAAAATAGTATATATATCAAATGATACTGAAGTTATGGCTCGATAGTGCCTGGGGAAGTAGTACAGAATGTAAAAGAGCATTGGGATGAATTTTCTCTCTTATCTCACGACAGGGATGGAAATAATTTTAATACTTCTGCTGCCTACTATGCTGAAATTTCTCAAACTCATATTTGCTGTGATTTGTGTGATTTAGTGGCTGCTGGATAGATTTTTAATTATTACTAAAATTCAATACCTAATGAACTTTGACGATATCAGAGACATCTCTTAAATAGTTAAAATCGAAATCAAAGTACTTTCACGAGAAAAAAGCTGCAGGTAATAACTACATGGTGAAAAAAAAATTTTATATATAATTAAAATTAATTAAGGTGTTAAAATTGGAGGAGGGGTTGAAGAATTAGAAAATTCAAATGCAGTTTTGCTATGCATTCTGCTTGGTTACCAATAAAGTTTACATGTTGTAAAATATAGTTTTAAAAGATGACCAAACTTGTTGCCCAAGTTGGCTAATTTATTTATATTATTTCTTAGTTATATATTATTATTATTTACCTTATTAAATATAATAATATCTTGTTATCAATACATTAGTTAACTAGTATAATGTAAGAATGTTTTAATGATTCAAAAATTTAGCTTATTTGATTTTATTATGAAATTGCGAGACTCAATTTATTAATAAAATTTTTAATAGATTGAAGCAAATCTATCTAAGAATAAAAATTATTTGTCTGTTATTTTAGAATAAATATAACGAAATATGAAAGCTTTTTTTAGAAACAACTTATATTTTAAAATAAAAATTATTGCAAAAAGTATAAAAAACCCAAAATTATTCATCATTATAAATAAGAAAGTTTTAGAGATGGTCTAACTACTCATTGAGAAATAATATATGTTCTGTATTTATTTATGCATAGAATAATTTACCTGTCTTAAAATAAAAGCTATCACATCATTAGACTCCCAGTAGCTGGCATGAAATAAATGTGGAAGTGCATTGGTTGGAAAATTTGACAGACCTTCTGGACAATAGAGAGCATAGTCTGTTCTTTTTGAACCCCACCATCTTTGAGTTACTATAAAAAAAAATTTAAAAAATATAGTAATCGATTTAACATTAAAATAAAGTACAAACAAAACCAGCAAGAATAAAAAAGAAACTAAACTTTGTTAATTACTAAATAAATATATTTAAAATACTTTAAGTAAAGTGTAAAATAAATATAGTCTTTTATATTTACGTGCTATTTAGGCATCGTTCGTTTTCTATAAATTTTGTCTAATTTAAAAAAAGCACAATGGTTGGTTCAGATACTGACCTCTCATTGGGAAAGGTCAGGACTATACCATGTGGTGGCTTAAAGACTACAAATCGATGGATACCAGCTTGTCTGGGACATAAACACATTCAATGCGCGATACAATACTGCTTACATTGCCATCACCATGCCAATGGTAACAAAATTGTGCAGCCTTAATCTTCTTTACACCTCCTTGAACAACAACTAACTTTTCTGGGAGTGCTTTATTTTAATTTAAAAAACTATAATTAAAATCATGAATGCTGACTTATAAATCAATAAAGTCTCTTTAAAATACAAACTATGATTAATTTGATTGAAGAATTCTGGAATAAGATACATACATGAAGCAACT
This sequence comes from Parasteatoda tepidariorum, assembly GCF_043381705.1. Lineage (NCBI taxonomy): Eukaryota > Metazoa > Arthropoda > Arachnida > Araneae > Theridiidae > Parasteatoda > Parasteatoda tepidariorum. Next base: position 42,432,039 of record NC_092207.1, on the reverse strand, counting down.
GTTGTAATTGGTACCATATCAATCATTCCTGACATTGTGCTTACAATGCTGGCTTCACTTGTTCGCCTAACAGCATGATTTTCCATGAAAAGATGAGGGTAAGATTGAATGTATTCCACTAAATTAAAAACAAAGTAATGAAAATTAGAAATTTAAAGAAGGAAAAAAAACAGAATAAGGTGTGGTTTAAGTATTATGTTTATTTGAATACTATTTTAGTTTAAATAAAGTAATGAAACTTACATAAATGTAAAGGCTGACCATCTCCTAATGGATATTTTTGATATCTAGGTACATTTATCGGGGACAACTGAGCAAATCGTGCACTGAGCAGGGGTTCAATACGAGAAGCACATGGATTTGTAGGATGAAACAAATTATAAACTTGATTGCAGGACGGTCTTAAAGGAGGACCTAAAATGATATATAAATATAAATAATTCAAACAAATACAGAAAATGCTTATGAAAGTTTAGTGAACCAACAAATAAAAACTTGTTTATGAAAAACCTAGTAAACAGAAAGCCTAATCCATCGAAAAAAGGGTACGTTTATTCAGAGAAAGTACGTTTTTTGGATTTCATACTATGTACTAATTAAGTAGCACATTTCAGATTACCCCTTCTAACCATTATGATTGAGACCTAGAATGTAAAGATCCGATCATTAGATCAAAAGTTATTCAGGGTGTGTTTTTGGAGGACTGTACCTGTGTGTGAGAAAGACACCAATAAATGGTAGAACATCCTGAATATAATTTTCAAATACAGAGTTATACCTTTAATTCCTGCTGCGATGAATCATTTTCCACCAAAATCTTTAAATAACATAATTTGCATAATTTCAATTTACGTACTATGATGATTTATCTTCGTAAAAACAATCACCATATCGAATGAAGACTATAAAAAATGCTTCAAAGAAATCAATCATTTGGCCAGTTGCTTACCAATACTTAAAAATGTGTGTTTTTCTATAATCTATCATATACAATACTATCTATACAATGCTATATATTTTAATACAATCTATAAATTCATACTAAATTTATATACATATAATAAAATAATCTACTTATTTTGTAATTATTTGTCTTGCAAGAAATTAGAATCCTGCCAAATTGGAAAGAAACAATTTGCTTAAAATAAAAGTGTAGATGTGGCAGTACAAAAACCTCTCTATTATATTTTATAAATACAGTAGAAGTCTGTTAAAACGACAATTCAGAATAATTGATGGAGTTGTAAAAGCGAGGTAGTCGTTATAAACAAACACGAATTTTTTAAGACAAAATGGAAGCAAGAAAGATTTGAGTAGGATAGTGAGAAGAGCTTTTTACGTCATTGATAAAGCCAAATTCTTGAATAAAATTTTAACTTCAGCATTACAATTTTTTTTAAATATTGATACTAGATTAGAAATCTATAAAACACAAGTCACTTATTTAATTTTATAGCTATAAATCATTGAATCTAAAATTAAAACACATTTCCATACAAATGTATTTCTTAATATAATTTAAAACAGGACTACATACAATTTAGAGCCACCATTTAAGAAGAAAAAAAATAGGAACTGTTTCAAAAAGTTCCCATCAAAGACAAAGAATAAACATATCTTACTATTTTTGTCATCAAAGGTGAGCATTTTTCTGTAAGCAAGAACTGTACCCAAAGGACTGCCAAACATGAAGAAATCACTAACTTCGAAATCTAATTTGAGATTAGAATTAGGGTCGTTGGAGGCTGAACTATGTCGTCTTGTGTTGGGTGCAGACAGTAAACGATTTACTCTGAAATAGTTTTCAATAAAAACAATTTAAAATTTACCAATTTAAAACATAATAATATATAACACAAAAATTTCCCTATTTAAATGAATAAAGATTATGAGTTTGAGTTTATTCTGTATATCTAGTTCTAATGTATAATTCTTATCCACAGTG
>NC_092207.1:42409030-42429525 GCF_043381705.1 Parasteatoda tepidariorum | reverse complement strand
TATATAAAAATAGGATTTAAAAAGGGCAGGAAAGTATGTAAATAGGGTTTCAAAAATGTTAATAATAACAATAATTGTTTTAGGGGAAGGTGTATTTCAGGATAACAAATGTTTCTTTTTTGTTTTATTTTAAAAATGAAAAATAATTATCAATCAATGTTATACTTCAATTTAAAATAATAATTTAACTCAATATTTATTAACAGCTTCTAAATAGAGGGTATTTGGAAATTACTTTTTTAATATACAGGGTGTTTATAAATTCCCGGACCCATTTTGATGTTTAATAACTCATAAAATAATGAAGATATAAACAAACTTATGGCATTTATTGATGGAATAACTCATATATTTTCCTTTTCAGGTTTGAATATCTTTACTGTTGTAAATATCGTCTGCGCGCGTGGTTAATTTCGGATAATTTCATTTTCCAGTCTAAATATCGTCTGCTTATTAATTGCATTTTTCTCTCTTTTGTTTTTGGCAACTATTGCAATGTTATGTTTACTCTTGATGTGTTTGTTCTATGTAGTACTTTTCTATGCGATGTTTTATTCGAGCGGATATTAAGGAGAATGCATACACCGCAAGAGAAAGCACAGATTTTATGGATACCTGGAACTTACCGCTATCTGGCGTGAAATTGACTATCTCCGTAAACCCCGTATGATATTCTCCATGCGACGAAGGGGGCACACGTGCAAGTTCATTGACAAGGGTCATGAAACTTTTTAAGTCTATCTAACCATTTATGTTAATATTTGAATCTATATCTTTATTATTTTATGAGTTTTTAAATATCAAAATGGGTTCGGGACTTTATAAACACCCTGTATAGTGAAAAAAACAGCATTTATAATCTAGAAATATAAACGAAATTCGGAATACTACATCAATTTCTTAAAGGAAGATCCGTCTCTACGAATCGGGAAAATTTCATTCTAGAGGGAATTTGCTAGTTTTAATAAAAAGAAAAGCGTGGACAAGCATCGCGTACAATATAGGAGTATTAAATAGCGTTTGATATTTTTCAGCACAATTAAATGATAAATCTCTGCGTGTTTATAAATTCCACAAGAAGAAAAAATTTTTGGACGAAAATGACCATGACCGTGCTTTCTGGAGTTACAGCAAAAGTAAAGTATCATTATAATAGATCTTATTTAATTAATAATTCTTAAAACAAAAACTAATTTAATATTAACAGAAATGCAATTAATTCACAGTTTAGATTCAGGTGGAACATTAAAAATTGGGTCTTATATAAATATCCCCACAAAAAAAATTCAAACTGGTAAACTCAAGTACCCTCTTCTATGTAAGTGGCAAAACGTTGTGAACTTTTTAAGATGAATTGAACGAGACCCGCTTAAACCTGATGTGCGAGGTGAAGCTACTTTTTACCTTTACCAAGAGGAGTTTACCAAATAGCTTTTTCCCTTGAGTTTAACAATAAGATAAATAAAACTATTTTTACTACAAGATGACTGGATACAAGTCAAAAATTGTAGTTTTTGTTAATTGTACCTATGTAACTTATAAACTTTCCGACCACGGTTTTGTCCCATTCGATTTAATGTGTAAAAGTACATTAGAGACAATGCCGCACTTGTCTAATTACGAATTCCGACACAAAAACGTACTTTCTCGAAATAAAGATACCCTTTTTTCAACGAATTCGGATTTCTGATTTTCAAATTATAGGGAGAGGGTGTAGCCGCAATCCCGAAAATATGGTCTCAATAGTTAAGTCAGAAACGCAGTCGAAAGTTAAAGCCCTTAATGTTTATTCCACTTTCTTTCATATTTTGCTACACCTCAAAAACTTTTTAAGCGAATCAAAAATTGTTTTGATTCAATGATAAAACTCTTTTATCCAACAATAACTCCGTGAAAAAAATAATTTTTAATAATTACTTTATTATATTGTTTGTTAAGAATAGTCAGAAAATTTTGGAATTGTAAGGCGTACAAATTTTTATATCATTTTAAAGTGTATAATTAAATGACAAAATGCAAAATAATGTAATTGGTCGGATAGTTCTCAAGAAATTAAATGTTTAAATATATGACTTTTCTAAAATTTGATAACTCATAAATTTACACTCATTTTGTAATTGTCATTTACACTCATTTTGTAATTGTCATTTACACTCATTTTGTCAATTAAATTTATATACTTTAAATTGATCAAAAAATTTGTCTGTCTTGCGATTCAAACTTTTTTAGACTATTATTAACACGTTGAATACCATGAGAGTCACCGGTGACCGGCACTGAGTTTGTTCGTAGTGCCACGGGGGTCACCGGTGACCGGCGAAGCCAAGTTTATTAGAAACACATAATTCGAGTAAATTTTTATTATCGTTACTAAAATGGTTTGAATAAATTAATGCAATAGGACACACAAAAATAGTTTTATTTATATACACAGAGATGCCAACTTGCTCCGGACAGCGAATAAATATTTTCAAGTGGTAGTTCATTAATTGTGATTCTTGGTTTAATAAATTCAATTTAGTAGATTTTTATTCACCACTATTTCTAAACAATTCGTAGGCTTATATAATTCACCACTTTTTTCAGATATGTCATGCTAAACCTTTTAAAAACTAGCAAAATCTGTCTAATATTTGCCAATTTAGTTCGCAGCTATTGGCCAGACGGGCAAGTCATGTAAAATTAGCGTGGCATTCAGCTTGTTAACAAGTTCAATAAAAAATAATTATTAAAAATTATTTAAGTGGAATTATCTTTCGATAAACGAATTCTATAATTGTATGCAAAAATGTTTCAATTCATTGGAAAATTTTTGAGATACAGCAAAAATACACAAAAAGTGAAATTAACTTTAAGGTGTCCCAACTTTCGACTGCTCTTCTGTCTAAACTTTATTCAGAGAAAGAACGTTTTTTTTTTCTTTTGTGTCTGATTTCATTACTCAAATTATTGTTTGTACCAATAAGCATGTTTAAGATTAGGACCTCGAACGAAATACGTAAAAACCCGATAATCAGATCAAAAATAATTCAACTTGATTGTTAGTTTGTTTGTTTTTTTCGCATTGTACATTTACAAACGTGAGTTCGCTAATCTCCGAAAAAAGTTAGAAAATAATGAATTTAAGGCATATATATTTCCAGAATAAATACTGTTTTTAGATTGTTATTATATGAAATAAGATAGTCAATAGTTGTTAAAGATTAAGACTGTTAGAAATGAAAATTACTTTGATAAGACTGCAAGAGCTTCTGAGCACACAGCAGCACATGATACAAGACGCACACTCAAATGCCCTAATAATGTAGGATAATGTTGTCGCATTACAGCCTCAAAAGAACTAGCAAAAGTATTTACATCAGTCTTCTTGTTAGCCGTAGGTTCGATACCAGAATCTAGCACGCTACCAGCATGCATAACCATGACTAAAATGGTGGTTGTACATGAAGACTGATGGGCAGGTGAAGCAGTGGGCGTGGAGGGCAATGAGGTATCCAAGCTAGTACGAGTTGCAGCAGAAGCGGATCCAACACTAGGATTTCTGACATTGGCATGTTCAGACTGAACCTTCTTAATGAAAGTGTTGGAAAATATGCTATCTGAAATTGAAATGGAAACCAAAGAACGTTGAATTCGAAGAAAAAATATTAAATGCTAGTATGTTAATTGAGTTCAAAGAGAAACATAATCAAGTATAGTAATAGCATAAATGAAAAAACAGCAACAAAGCACAGATCTAGTCTATAAAAACAACGTCACATTTAATTGCTCCATGACAGCTACGTAAAATAGAAATTAAATATTTAGTTTACTAAGTTACTGTAAAAGCTACTTTAATAGCCGTAAGGGTAAACTTTGCGCTACATATGAACAAAGAAAAGTGACGTGAATAAAGCACAAATAAAGGTACAAAAATGGACATATTATAATAGGTTTCAAAAAGTTATAATAGGTAAAATATAATAGGCCATTATAATAGGTTTAAAAAAAATTTTAAAGTAGTAAAACATAAAATAGTTACAGCTGTAAGTAGGTTTAATAGAACACTTTTCAGCGAATAAAAGGAAACGAAAAATTTTCCTAAGAACTCATTTACTTTATAACTGCGCTCATTTAACTTTCTATGGTGGAAGTGGCAATCTTTTTCTGTCTAATGACTATACCCTTAACGTATTTTATTAGTTTTTTTAACTACTTATTTATTACGCTGAATTATTTAAAGTTACAAATATCAGCAGGTGATACTCAAAAATAATTATCGAGCTTTACAAAATTCTTTGTATATTATAATATTTACAAGCCAAAGAATACTTGCGTTGCAATAATCATACATTTCAACCGACGACATAAAGGCGTTTACAATTTACATTAAGTGGGATACAGTAATATTTCTACTTTCATTCAAATCTATAAATGGTAAATTTCCCTTTTTAGGAACAGTAATACTAAAACTCTATTTCTTTTATTTAAATTTTATTCAGAGGAGGTGCATACATCTGGCAGAGTTTGTAAATCTGTAATTTTTTTTTCTAAGAAATAGATATTAAAAAATTTATGTTGAATTTAAATAATAATAAAACAAGTTGTTGAAAGGTCAAGAAGACTCATAAAAGAAATTAAAAGTTATAACTTATTTTTTTAAAGACATATATAAAATATTTCACCAGTTAAAATGATTTTTGGATTTGGAAACTTAATTGGAACTGTTTATGTGCACCATTATCGGGTTCAAATATATATTAAGTAAGCCGCATGCTTCTAAAAGTTTTGTTTTGTGTCAGAAAGAGGTAAGCGTTTACAATTTGCTTATTTTTGCAACCAATGGTGTAGAGGTAATAGTTAAGACACTGTATCTCTATAAACTAAATACCCAGAAAAATCCCGCGTAAAATGAAAAAGTAATTAATTTTGGAAAATGAAACTCACATAATCATAGAGAAAGGAAGCGTTATTTGCTTATCAATGAAAATAGGTGAAAAATAAAAAAGCGCTTATAAATTAGAACGGATTCCATAAATAAAATTATTGGATAAATGTTTATTCACAACGTAAAAATTAAGATTAAAATAAAACTATTATTTTGACAATGCTGTCCAAAACCTATTTCAAAATATCATCATTATGATTAATATGAAACATTACTTACCATCTCGAAAATCAGGCATGTCAGGTGCATTTTGATCTTTTTCGTCATCGTCAGGTATCATGTCCATTGAGTTCCATCGAGCTAAGGTAAACGCTTCCATCATTATATTTTCTAGAGAAAAAAAAGGATATTTTTATAATTTTATTAGATTTTATAATACATCAGTATTTTCGAAGTAAACAAACAAAACAAAAAAAACTGTTATGCATACCTTCGGCATCGAAAAATTCCTCGTCCGAACTACTTTCTGAATCTCTCACGATGCTTTCCATTCGCCAGTTGGCTGCTACTTGAAGATCGAAACTTGCATTTGAACTTCCACCTGAAATTGATTCAAATGCAATGGAAAACAATATTAAAGCTAAACATTGATTTCCATAATTTATTACCAAACATTACGGTTGAATTAAACAAAGGAACAGCTGTATTTAAAACTATAAAAAAAATTCTTTGTTTGTCCAATTAAAAATTGTTTGAAGGGTATTACTAACGGTTTAAAAAATTATATTTTGCAACCAAAAAATTATGATTGTTAAAGATTTTTAGACTGTTCCATACAGACAGTAAACATTTTATTCCTGCTTTCATTACACCCAAAAAAAAATTTTTATCTGATTTAAGATACCTTTTTTTATTCAGAAATTTTTTAAGTAAATTTAAAAAATAATCCCGTCGAACCAGTCGCGTTTCCTTATGTTAGAGTAAGAATCGCTTAATAATTTAAGTTAAAAAATTATTAAATTTAACCTAACCCTAAAATCTAAAGCTCTCTCCATATATGCGTATTGAATTAGACTATAGTTAAAAGTAACAAAGCAATTAATAATCATTTAACTTACTAGGAGAACAAAGGGCTGTTCTAGATCCACTTCTTGACCACAATTTTTGCCTACCATCTTCTGCTGGGGCGTTATCATTCCCGATATTGGCAACTGACAGGTTTCTAGGTTTACGAGGTCTATTTGGAGATGGACTTCCTTCCAAATGCACACAAGAATCATTGTCTTTGTCTTTATCAATTGCATTAAGATCAATTTCTTGTCCAGAGCAAGCAGATGGACTAGGATGAACTGATGGTTGAGAATCTTCGTCGGTATTCATTTTTTTCGCAAGCGCTTCTTGCGTTTCTCGTTCCAGCCGACGAATATCATCCATTGTAAGGCCATACCATTCATCTTGCCAAGCCCAAGCTTGTCTGTGGGCGCGGAACATTGTTTTTCTAAGAGCTGTTACAATAAATAAAAGCAAAATACCAAACTAAGTATATAAAATATTAGAAATGCAGTTTTTTTCCCATTACAAAAAGATGAACTAAAAATATATAAGTCGGAAGCAACTAATTTTGAAACATATTCCAATCCACCATCGTAATTTAAAACACAATTTTTAGCACTTAATTAAATGTACAATTTTAATTGAGAGCTTGGTTGAATTGAAAGCTGAGGACATGAGTCGATAACGTAATACATAAGTAGAAGTTTAGATTTCATCAAACAAAAATAAAATGAAATATTTCGTTTTTATAACTTAATAAATATAATAAGTGAGTTAATTATCGAGCAATCAGTGTTAAATGGATTACAATTCGCAAATGATAATGAAATTGTTAAAGTCACAATATTATGAACCATCCATTAATGTTGTTACTTATCTCCTTGATTTAGATCCCAAAACCAAAAGTCCAAAAAGTCATGTCGTATCAACAAATCGCAAACAGTCTCTCCATTCAACAGTAGCTATCACTGAGGTTCCAATGCAATCAATAATATGAGAGGACTGAGTTGTGACAATCGGCAGATGTCTTCTCGATTCCCTGAAGGATGGAACTTTTTATGTGATCAGTCCTAAGTTTAGATAAAACGTTTGAGCAAATGAAGGACAGCACTGCAGAGATAATTCAGGACATTAAGCGGCGTACCATGAACTGGAGAAATTTTCCAAGCGGCATTTATTTTCGCCAAAATTCGAGAGTGAACCTCAGAAGCTTGTAGTATGGAGTAAGGGACTGTGAGAAGGTCACTGTTCTACCTAGCAAGCAGATCAGCAATTATTTTCCAAAAACTGCCACGTGGGATGGAATCCACTGAAAGTACACAGGGCCGATCTTAAAATGATATCCTGTCCATATTTAAACAGGATACGTGGTCAATCCTTCAAGTATTGAATTTTAGCTATCAGTCAATATCCACACATCACGTATGCCAGAGTTCAAAGCAATTAATTCCTAATGAACCCCTACCAATGTCCACAATAAGTTCATAAAATCTTATCTAAATCTAAGTATTGAATTTTATTTTATTTTATTTTTTTCTATTCTATGAGCCGTCTAAAGTGCGCAATAGAACAGAAAAATGATTTAATTTACGGTAACATTTAGATCAAGACCAGATTCTATGACCTTATTGGAAAATTAATAAAATTATAATCACGCTTTTCATTAATCGACAAAAAGATTCTCATTGGCAACGACAGTAAAATTTAAAAAGGGATTAACTTGGAAGAGCTAGAAAAGAAATGTTTAAACTATTAAACGCGAAAGGCGTGGCCATTTCCCAAACTATAAATTTCATATATTAAAAACATATACAAGTAAATTTCAATTAAAATTAAGGAAAAGGAAAAAATTTCAATTAAAATAATAATTACCAAAATCATGGATAAATTTTTCAATTTTAGTTTGCATGCCCCAGTAGCGGAATTCCACACGGCAAAGCTTGTATGCACACATAATTGGGCTGTCTTGAATTGTTTGTGAAGTCGAATATTCATCAAGCCACTCATCAGAGAGAGGGCCTCTGTTAGTTTTTGAGGACACGTAAAGTTTGGGATCTTCATCTTGAATATATTCTGATGAATAAGACGTGTCTTTCACAACGTCAATTAAATCTACAATAAAATAAATTCTCAATTTATAAATTTTTATTTAATCCGGAATATTTATTTAATCCGGATGAAATAAATTTCATAAAATATAGAATATAAGCGTGGTAATCAAAATATATTTTAACTGTTAACTGCATTTGACTACATAATATGTTTGATTTTATATTATATATATTTGGCAACATTAGTCAAAATTGTTATAATTTAAGTCAAATGATTGTGATATAGATCCGAATAAGGATAATTAGAATTTGGGGAGAAAAACCGAGCGAATTTGTATAGAAGTAAATTAACATTCAACTTTTTTTTCCAACAATAATAAGTCTTGTTAAATAGAAACACCATAGTCACATGACTAGAGGGTGTCATCAAAGTTTCAGTGCGGACGGAGCCTCCTTGAGAAGGATAGAAAATTTTCTGATTTCCTATTATATAAATTTTTTTCTTTAATCCCCCTGGAGATTTTGCTATTCTGAGAAATCCAAGGATATGGATGAGACATTTGCAATTCAAAAAGTAAAAAATTAGGATTGTATTCATGGGCTGAAAATGTTTAAATCGATTTTAAGAAAGAATAAGGCAATTACGTTTTAGAAAAGCCCAATTAGTACATTAGTTAAAGCAAGCAGGAAGTACAGCTGAATCGCATGTTGGACATTAAGTCTGTAGTATATGCTCAGAGACGATTTGGTTTCACCTCAACGATATTGTGTAAAAATTAAAATCACCAATTCAAACAAATGATTTGAACAAATGATTTTTTCAACTCGTAGTTGTGAATAATATTGACTTGCTATTTTTTTTAATTTTCATTTATTTATTTATTTGTTTATTTTATTAACGCTTGTTTCCTATCTCAAGTTGAGTGACTTGAGCCAACTGAGACGAAAAATCTTTTAGACGGTACAAAATGCATATTTTGCATTATTTTGATTGCATATTTTTTGCATTGCATATTTTGCATTATTTTGCATTATTTTGCATTCGCGGCTTAAAATTAATTTACCATATCAAACAAAATTTATTGCAACTAAAAATTTATGAATATTTTAATAATTTATTAGAAAATTAATAATTCTTAGTAGTGGAATGTAATACTACTTATCCTTATCTCCATACATTTTGCGTGTACAAAACCGATAAAATTGAGGTATCCTCCTCTGTTGTAAAATGGTCTGTTTCAAAACCAATTTTTTTAAACATTTCTTATTAATTGACTATCTTCAAAAACGATATTGTCGTAAGTTTTACAGAAAAACAAGTAAAATAGTAATAAACCAAAACTAGCCCCGCTCTCCCTAGCTATTCAATACGTAGGAAAAAAATACAGATTGGTACGAATTATTTTAGATATGAAATTCATATTCATTCATAAATAACAATCAGAAAATAAAAATCTCATTGGATTGCAAAAGCCAAAAAGTAAAATTAGTGCAGTAATTTTAAAATAGCTTTTTACAATAAAATATTACTATAAAAATTTACTTTTTACTGTGTTTTAGGGGATAAATAGCATTTTCCTTTACTAATACAAATGAATTGATACACATACTATTAATTTTCTTAATCAAATATTTGGCAAAAAGACAACTTATATTCAATATTTATTTTATGCCACTGTAATCGTAAAAATTCTAATGATGCCTCGAAATGGTTACATACCATTCGCAGTATTTGGCAGCCTTTCAAAGGTCAGTCTGACCCTAGATCATTTTAAGTTTTCAGTGATAGGATGTCAAGGGCAAATGACAATAACTTTTAAGAATCGTTTAAAAATTTTAAATTGATAAATTTTTATACCAATTTGATCGTTTACTTCAAAATAAAACGTTGCATAAAAAAAAAAAGCCGAAATCAATCGCAATTACTTTATTTACCCTCAAAGCAAGATAGAAAGTTGCATTATATCGATCACCGTTGTCTTATATGCTGAGCTTTTGCTCCATTTCCATAAATGTTACAGAAGAGATCAAAATAAAATATCATTAGTAAATTTAATTTACATAAATGATTTTGGAAAAAATCGATACATGTTGTTGAAAAAATTTTAATCGTAAAAGAACATTCGAGATTTCATTTCTTTTTATTAAGTATTGTGATATATATGCATTAATATTTAAAATTACGCATAGAAAAATAATGTTTTTAAAAATACGAGAAAGAAATTTTTAAACATCAAAATAGTTTGTAATGGAAATTAAAGAACAGACAATAAAGCTTTCAAAAAACCTACAAAATGTTGATTTTGAAAGAAGCAAAAATGTGCATAAAACAAGGGTTAAAAGGAATTAAAATTTCCTTTATTACTAAAATAAATAAATAAAAGTAACTAATGTTTTTAAATTATTCAAACTTTTTTCAATGTTCTGAAAATAGTATCTTGAAATACACGCTAGAAATAATATCGTACTACCAACGTTGCTAATTCGTCGATTTGCCATGATGCTGGTAATCCCCATGAAACTGTCGTTGAAGATCATCGTAGCCAAATAATTGGCAATTTCAACCACATCTTTACTGAAATCATTCAACGACACATCTTTTTGGAGAAAACGTCCAAAGAAGCAAATTTAGAGATTCATTATTGTTTTGACTTTCCAGTAAATTGCTATTTGACAAGTCTTCGTTTATAGGCCTGATTGTCTCCTGCACCATCCGTGAGCCATTACCTATGCGGGACTGCTGTTCCGATTATTGCGTTTTGTAACTAATCAAATAGTTTCCAGGAAAAATGGTTTCGCTCATATTTACCCCATAGTATAAGACTTCAAAATATGCAATAAAAAAACGATATTTAGATTTTTCTTTTTAATTTCTAGATTAGAAAACTCCATCAAAGCTCGATATGACCCATTTCAGATTAAAGAAAATGCAGATACGACTTGAAACTATGCGGAGACGGGGAACGTGTTTTGCACCAGTAGCGAGGTTAAAATCAGCCACTATTTTATACCTGAGACATTTTGAAACTACAGATAATATCTTTCCAAGACTTTTGAATCGTCCTAACAGCGAGGTGCTTATTGAACTCCTCAGACATAATATTTTTTATTAATCGTTTTATTGTCCCAGAATGTGCACTTGAACGAGATTTTGTAAAGTCAACGCACTATTTTTTCCATTGAATTGGCAATCTCCGAGCAATGGATTCCATAATGCCCAGTGAACCACGTAAAAACAATGTCCTTTTTGCTGAATTTATTTTTCTTAAATATAATTTTTAAAATTGATAACGTCCGGTGTTCGAAACCCAGACCCTCGGGATTAGCAATTTGTTGCTGCCTACCACTTAACTCTAACGGTTCATCTGGGTGTCAGATTTATAACAAGCTTTTTAAGTAAATTCTACGGTTTATCGAGGGAAGAGGGGGGGAAGAGGACGAAGCCTCAAATATTAACTGGCAAGTCATTTGGCCAGTATGTTTATAATCCCCTTAAGGTTTGAAATAAAAATAATATAATCAAACGAAAAATGCAGTTTGCAATGAAAGGAAAGTTGGCAAACATATTAAGACACGCAGGATTTTATTTTACTTGATTCTTAACGTCAAACTAGACTTCCAAATGGGCTATTGGCCAAAGCGTGAAGCAGGAGGGGGGAGATTTTGACAAGACATGAAATTTGCCAACGAAAGTAGATTGGAAAAAAAATATCTTAAAAGTATTGTTCTATGCATCATAAATTCATATATGCGTAAAAAAAATAGAAATTAATTTAACATGCTTAAGAATCTCAGAATTAAATTCGATAATTTGAAAAAATAAATATATAGAATGCTTACCAACAACTCGATTTCTCAAATCACTACCAGAAAGATTAAACACGTTTTCTTGCTGTCCACCATCATTAAAATATTTAGTTTCAATTTCTAGAAGGAATTTTTCGACAAACGGTGAGGTGTAACGAGTTTTAGTATAGNATAATATATATATATATATATAAAAACAAGAACCAAACTTTTACACTCTCTTTTGCTTCTAAGACTATTAGTATCGTTTCCAAATTGTTGCTCATATCACCCAAAAAAATTTTCGGGCCTATTGTATCTTGCATCCAAACTGATTGTCCAAAAATCTAGTTTGAATTTTTTTCAGATTAATTTCATAAACTAATTAATAATTAGTAATAATTAATTAGTAAACTTTAGGGGCCTCTTCGCACCCTTAACCCTCTTAACAATATAAGTTTGAGAAAGTTCGTATTCGATTTTTTATCTGCGCTTTTTTTCCAATTGAATAACATAAAATGAAACATGTCTATTGTAATGCAGTAAAACAATAAAACAAATTAATGGAGTGAAATTATGGATTGAATCAAGAATATAGTTACAAAAGCTGAAATCGAATTTACTAAGCCAAATTTAAACTACTTTGAATTACATCAAAACAAGAATATCAAACATGTTTTTCAGTAAATTTGACGTAAATGCAAAGGAGAAAATATCATTAGGATCATCGAACCTGTGTTTACCTAAAAAGTGAAGCTTTGATGCAATTTTTTAAAATGCAAAAACATTAAACAAAAACAAAAATATTACTATCATCAAAAAATTTAAATTTTTAATATAAGTTAAATTTAAGGAAAGAAAAAGTTTTAAAAAAATATTTCGTTAAAAAGTTTCACAATTTTGTAAAATAAATTAAAACGCAAAGTTACACCCTTTTATTTGAACTTAATCCTAAAAGTCTTAATATTATATTGCAAAAGTCAAAACTAAAGCAATAAAACAAGAGGCGTATTGCAGTTTTTATTATTTCAACATAAGGTTTGCTTATTTTTGCAGACAAAGGCAGAAATTGCGTCTAAAAGAGCCAAAAATATGCTTTTGTAATATTTGAACGTCCAGAAACTTTCTGAGGGGTTAAATACTCATAGTGTTTATGACTGTAAATTTGCTTAAGGTGTAATTTCAAAGATTCGATCAAAAAATAAACAAAATGTTTACTTTTCTATTTATTAAAAACTTGATATTTTTTAGAAAATTTTATTTAATCTTTTACATCAAATCTATCACACCTTTTACTAGTTTTTATTTTTTCTTATAAAAGAAGTTTTAATGAGCAATTTTAGCAATAATTGATAAGTAAGATGTCAAGAAGTCTACAAGTACATACCTATTATTAATAGAACTGCAAAACATACAAAAATCAGCTAAAGAAATACAGTAAGTTTCTAAAAATACTTCTTTTTTTCATTTCATATTTGTTACAATATTTCATTTATTGAGACAAGAAACAAAAAACAAGGCCTCAAAGTTAAGTAAATAAATATATCATATTAGGAACTTTAAAAAATATACTGCTCTCAAACCAATATCAGTTTTCTTTGCTCATATAACCCAAAATATCATTTATAATTAAATAAAAAGATTGAGTAATTTAAGTTGAAGAAAATGAAACGCCTTCATTAAGGGGAGCTAAAAAGATTCACGTTAATAAATGAAATTTACATTCCGTCATAAAATTTTAAATCAAGAGCGTGTCTTCGAATTCTACGGGTCTCAAGATCATGCATAAATTTTTTAAATAATTTAATTGCTGAACATGAATGAAAGTTAAAATTTACAATATTTTCATTTAGACAAAAAAATTTTAAAAATTAAACCAGTCTAGATATGTAAAAATAGCTACATTATTAAGTCTATAGATCATTTTATTAACTCTATAGTTCTTTTTATTAATTCTCTCGAATGGTAGCAAAAGACAAAAAAAACTGAAAACAACTTGCAATGGTACGGATTATGTTTGCATCAATAAATTTTTAAATCATATCATTCGTAAATATTTATAAAGTGATTAATATTTTCTTTCTTTTTTCGATCATATTCCATAATTCTGGATAATTAAATTTAAGAAAATATTATCTTGTTTGTGAGTGCTTTAGATTTGCGTAAGGCTGTATTCAAATTAAAATATTATTAATTTTTGACTTTTATCATTGTTATTCTTTTTAGTGAACTTCGAAATCAAAATAAGTCACATCTTATGCTTCATTTTTATGCCTAAAAATAAACTTAACAAACTATTATAAACTGTCATAATATTAATGCTCTACATTTACTCTTATTTATGCGTATTTAGTGAAATGTCAAAGATTGTCCTATGATCTGGAAAGTGTTTTATTAGTTTGACAATGTTCTTAAAGAGCTAAGCTTTTTTTAAAAAAAAACGCATACTTTGCGAACTGTAAATCATTGGAGTAAGAGAATGTTAACATTATCAGAACACACCAATTATACGTAAATGAAAGCCCGAATAATTAGTTACATAACTACTTTCATGTATTGCTGGTGTATGTTGAGGTCGAAAACTGTTCATTTTAGGTATAACAACTTATTGATATCATGTGCTATACCTTAAGCATTTTCCTATTTTGGCATACGTTATAATACATTTTAAAGAATACTTATTTCTTACTTTAAATTTGAAGATGCATTCTTGTATTAACATAACAAAAATATCTTAAATAACCAACACGCTAAATGTTCACATTCATTGATGAAAGTGAGAAAAAAGGATAGTAAGGAAAATATCTCGAATATAACAACGAACTATTACTTGGATGCTGACATTCACCTGAGAATCTAGCTTACATATCATCCTTTCACATTAACTAACACTACAGAATCTTCAGAAAGCAAATAATTTCTTCGCATCAATCAAATCTAATTTTTTTATTATTCTTTTCAATGCACATTCATAAAATATTTCTTTCAGTTGCTTAAGAAATAACAAAATACGAAATTTATAAATTAATTTTAAAACTTTAAAACGCACAAAAAACTATTTTATTAAATGAACTGATATATATATATATATNTATGTATATGTAATTACTTTTTTAAAGTAAGCAATATCAATTATATTTTAAAGATTTAAATTTTTGATTACAAATTAATCAAATAGTACCTGGAAGATGACTTCCAACATGATAAATTTTACGAGTATATTGTCCACTGCCACCAGGTCCATCAGAGTAAGGTTCATTAATAAGTATTTCGACACCACTACCAGCTCCTTTGCTCTCTTGACGGCTTTTTTTCTAAAAATAAAACATTTATGTTTACAACTATGGTAAAATTAAATAACATAAAAATGAAATTAAATAAAAACTATAAAAATTAAATGAAAACTGTTTGTAAAATGCAGTATCTCAAAATGTCTAGATTTTAAATAAAATCGCTGAATGATTACTTTTTGATTATACTACGTCTTCATCTTTATCTTTCACATACCTAATCTTTTCGCTTTTCGTGCAAACAAATAATTGAGTGAGGTTTAAATTTTTATTATTATTTTCTCAGAAGTTTTAGAGACTTATGTCGGAAGACTACGAGACATTTAGGCACAATTTTACTAAACTGGCAACTATAAATCAATTTTTATTGTAAAATCTATAAATATAATACATTGTTGAGAGAGCCTAACACCTCATCAATGGGGGTTCTTTTCAAAGAAAAATGAGGTAAAATTTGAAAATCAGAATCATTTGTACGCGTCATTACTCTTCAGTAACTCAAAACTATTATACTATAAGAACAATTGGTATACCTATGCCTTTCCATTGTCAGAGAATATATGAAGGAAAATGTTTCTAATTGTTTAACAACATAGTAGTTGCCATCAATTTGACAGCATATCACTAACGACTTTTTTATGGTAAAATTTAATGCAAAATAATTATGTCTTTAATATGTAAATAATTATGTCTTTTATCTTCTGAACGATGTTCAATACATTTAAGTGATAATAAAATAAATTCAACTCTCATACATAGAATAGAGAATCAACAATTTCAAACAGAAAGAAGAATCTTTAGAAGATAATCATAATTATCTTAATAAAATTTACACTGCACAACATACACATTGTAAAAATTAGATAAAATGGTTTTAAATACATGAAGAAAATGTTTTATAGTAACTTCTTTCACTGTTAAATAATTAGTGAATGATGATCTACTGAATAAAAATTGTAGCATTAGTGATTCAAAGTAATTTATGTGAAATTAAAATGTATATAAAAGTACATTATTTTCATAAAGCATTGGAATGGAATAAAATGTCTGTTCCTGAATTATGACTTTCTGTTTATCATTACTAGTTGACAACACATGATTATTTGAAGTTGTCCCTCACTTATGGAACTATTTAGTTGTTGATATTTCGTCCCAAGGCACTCATGATTCTTCAATTCTCAGATTTCTATCTCGATCAATTTTCCTACATATTTACTTTTTGATTAATTTACATTTTCAACTAGTTAAAAAACAAAGTGCGGAACGTTTAACTTAAATTAAAATTTTATAATGTGGTGTAAGTCTCAAAATAAATATTTTATAAAAAGTTTGAAAATATTATTGAGTGTTTAAAAATATTTGTCAAAGTGTAAAATAGACATTATCTAATAGGACACAAAAGTTTCACAGAGTTTGATAAATTTTTAATAATTTGGTAAATAAAGGGTTAAATTATTACATAAAAGTAATTCTTACATAAATATTATAACGAAATGAAAAATATAGTGCGTAATATTAAGTACAGTTAGCAAACGTATCAGGATTTTATGATAAATTTGATAATAAGTATATATCAGTATTAGCCATCTAGGGGTTGGAGCTTCCTAGTTATTAATAAATTTCCTTTCTCTATCTAAAAATAAGAAATAAAATCATAAATAATATGTAGTTTTTAGACATATGATTCGTCTTTTTTAAATATTTTTTATTGAATTAATACTTACAGCTATCATATAGAGCTGGGCAATCTTATACTCCTCAACCGTCAGGGGCAGTGGAATTCGATACTCTTTCACGAGCATCTTTTCCGTCTGTTTAATATCACGGCCATTCCTTCACAAAAGCCCCACCGAAGCCCTCCAAAAAACCTACAAAAAAGTTAAAAATTAGTAACAACCAAATAAATTTTTCCTTTTTAAAATTATAAATAAATTATAGATTTAAAAACAAAATCATACACTAAAAAAACAAGAAATTTGCTCCGATTATTATTATTTTCTAAATCTTTAATCATGTAAATGACAGAAATAAATCAAATTTGTAACTCCGTCAAAAACTCTTGAATTTAATAACAAATGAGTTAAAAATATTTAATTTACAACAAAGTAAATAAAATTAGAAAAATAAATAAAGCTGAATGATTGTATGCTTCAGATAAGAGATTGAGGTGACGCACCTTAAGAGGACGCCATGCCGCGGAAAGAAATTTTCGTCGCAAATTCTCTTTCTCCTTCATTATTAATTTAACATTTAAAAGAAAGAAAAAGTAAGTTCAGGCAAACTTAGATTAAGTTATAAAGTTTCAATTGCTGAAAAAAATACCTCAAAATTTTAAAATGCAAACATTATTAGAAGAGAACTTCTCCGTTGCATAATCTTAAGTTATTCTCCCATAATTTATTTTCATTTGCATATTGTAAATTTTTTTCTTTTCAGTACTTCATGGCTTACACTAGGTTTGTTTGCACTCACTTTTTCTACACTTTAAATTTTAAATTAGTAACGAAGAANTTAATATGTAAATAATTATGTCTTTTATCTTCTGAACGATGTTCAATACATTTAAGTGATAATAAAATAAATTCAACTCTCATACATAGAATAGAGAATCAACAATTTCAAACAGAAAGAAGAATCTTTAGAAGATAATCATAATTATCTTAATAAAATTTACACTGCACAACATACACATTGTAAAAATTAGATAAAATGGTTTTAAATACATGAAGAAAATGTTTTATAGTAACTTCTTTCACTGTTAAATAATTAGTGAATGATGATCTACTGAATAAAAATTGTAGAATTAGTGATTCAAAGCAATTTATGTGAAATTAAAATTTATATAAAAGTATATGGAATAAAATGTCTGTCCCTGAATTATGACTTTCTGTTTATCATTACTAGTTGACAACACATGATTATTCAAAGTTAAACCTCACTTATGGAACTATTTAGTTGTTGACATTTCGTTCCAAGGCGTTCATGATTCTTAATTCTTAGATTTCTATCGCGATTAATTTTTCAAGTAAGTCCTTCATATTTATTTTTCGATTTATTTACATTTTCAGCTAGTTAAAAAACTAAGTGTTAAACGTTTAACTTAAATTAAAATCTTATAATGTGGAGTAAGTCTCAAAATAAATATTTTATGAAAAGTTTGAAAATATTATTGAGAGTTAAAAAAATATTTGTTAAAGTGTAAAATAGACATTATCTAATAGGACACAAAAGAGTTTTCATAAATTTTTAATAATTTGGTAAATAAAGGGTTAAATTATTACATAAAAATAATCTTGACATAAATATTATAACGAAATGAAAAATGTTGTGCGCAATATTAAGTACAGTTAGCAAACGTATCAGGATAAGCGCAATATAAATTTGATCATAAGTATATATTAATATTAGCCTCTTAGGGGGTTGGAGCTTCCTAGTTATTAATAACTTGCTTTTCTCTTTCTAAAAATAAGAAATAAAATCATAAATAAAATGTAGTTTTTAGACATATGATTCGTCTTTTTTAAATATTTTTTATGTACATAAAATTAGTTTAATATTTTTTATTGAATTAATACTTACAGCTATCATATAGAGCTGGGCAATCTTATACTCCTCAACCGTCAGGGGCAGTGGAATTCGATACTCTTTCACGAGCATCTTTTCCTTCCGTTTAATATCACGGCCATTCCTTCACAAAAGCCCCGCCGAAGCCCTCCAAAAAACCTACAAAAAGTTAAAATTAGTAACAACAAAATAAATTTTTCCTTTTTAAAATTAAAAATAAATTATAGATTTCAAAATAAAATCGTACAATATAAAAACAAGAAATTTGTTTCGATTATTATCATTATTTTCTAAATCTATAATCATGTAAATGACAGAAATAAATTGAAATTGCAACTCCTTCAGAAACTCTTGAATTTAATAACAAATGATACAAAAATATTTAATTTGCAACAAAGTAAATAAAATTAGAAAAATTAATTAAACTGACTGATTGTATGCTTCAGATAAGAGATTGATGTGACGCACCTTAAGAGGACGCCATGCCACGGAAAGAAATTTTCGTCGCAAATTCTCTTTTTCCTTCATTATTAATTTAACATTTAAAAGAAAGAAAAAGAAAGTTCAGGCAAACTTAGATTAAGTCATAAAGTTTCAATTGCTGAAAAAAATACCTCAAAATTTTAAAATGCAAACAAATTATTAGCAGAGAACTTCTCCGTTGCGTAATCTTAGGTTATCATCCCACAATTTATTTTCATTTGCATATTGTAAATTTTTTCTTCTCAGTATTTGAAACTTCATGGCTTACACTAGGTTTATCTGCACTCACTTTTTCTACACTTTAAATTTTAAATTAGCAATGAAGGAAGAAAGAGAATTTGCGAGGAAACTTTTTTTCTTCTGCAGTATGGCGTCCTCTTAAGTAGATGCACATATCTGATTGAAGAGTAAGCTATAAAACAATAATCAGAATATTCGAGGTTATGTTTAACCAGTTATGGAAATTCTAAAATTAATATATCTTCTTGTGGTGAAAGACTAGAGAGATATATCTTTTCAGTATTTGAAACTTCATGGCTTACACTAGGTTTGTCTGCACTCACTTTTTCTACACTTTAAATTTTAATTTAGTAATGAAGGAGAAAGAGACTTTGCGAGGAAACAATTTTTCTTCTGCAGTATGGCGTCCTCTTAAGTAGATGCACATATCTGATTGAAGAGTAAGCTATAAAACAATAATCAGAATATTCGAGGTTATGTTTAACCAGTTATGGAAATTCTAAAATTAATA
Source organism: Parasteatoda tepidariorum (assembly GCF_043381705.1). Taxonomy (NCBI): domain Eukaryota; kingdom Metazoa; phylum Arthropoda; class Arachnida; order Araneae; family Theridiidae; genus Parasteatoda; species Parasteatoda tepidariorum. Next base: position 42,409,680 of record NC_092207.1, on the reverse strand, counting down.
TATCTTCTTGTGGTGAAAGACTAGAGAGATATATCTTTTCAGTATTTGAAACTTCATGGCTTACACTAGGTTTGTCTGCACTCACTTTTTCTACACTTTAAATTTTAATTTAGTAATGAAGGAGAAAGAGACTTTGCGAGGAAACAATTTTTCTTCTGCAGTATGGCGTCCTCTTAAGTAGATGCACATATCTGATTGAAGAGTAAGCTATAAAACAATAATCAGAATATTCGAGGTTATGTTTAACCAGTTATGGAAATTCTAAAATTAATATATCTTCTTGTGGTGAAAGACTAGAGAGATATATCTTTTCAGTATTTGAAACTTCATGGCTTACACTAGGTTTGTCTGCACTCACTTTTTCTACACTTTAAATTTTAATTTAGTAATGAAGGAGAAAGAGACTTTGCGAGGAAACTTTTTTTCTTCTGCAGTATGGCGTCCTCTTAAGTAGATGCACATATCTGATTGAAGAGTAAGCTATAAAACAATAATCAGAATATTCGAGGTTATGTTTAACCAGTTATGGAAATTCTAAAATTAATATATCTTCTTGTGGTGAAAGACTAGAGAGATATATCTTTTCAGTATTTGAAACTTCATGGCTTACACTAGGTTTGTCTGCACTCACTTTTTCTACACTTTAAATT